>NC_048316.1:6232175-6287407 GCF_013100865.1 Trachemys scripta elegans | reverse complement strand
TGATATGGCTGAAATGTTGTAGGAAGGGTATCGGCTGGGTCATGCAACAGACCATGGCTACATAACATGGTCATCATCAGCAGGGTTTGAACCTGTGACCTACCGCACCAATCGCTACCATTTGAGCTATAGTAATATTGTCTTTAACTATGAGTAAATGGCAGGATGTTGTAGTCTCTGAGGCCAGCTACTTTAGAGAAACAAGACAACATTCACTCAACCTCTCTGTTACACAGAACTCAGAAAAATAACTTCCCAGGCTGGGCTGCTATAGCAAGTAGAAAGTGTGGAAAGCTTGTTACCTTGTAATTGACAATCTCTGTCAGTGAGGAGGATATAGTGCTGCTTTTAAGTCCATAGACTATTTAAATGGCTTGCTGGTTGCAATGACTGAAGGTGGGCTACCATGATGGAGAAAAATTCAATACAGTCAGGAAATATGTCGGACTGGGCACTAATCCCAGGGACTTCAGGGTAATAGAGAATGCAGTGCTGGCTTTGGGTACTTCACTATGTTAGGGAATAAAGCACTGACTGTTTGGATCAAATGGAGCCTCCATCTGAACCACCCTGGATATGGTGCAAGACCAATTTCCAGACTTCCTTTAGAGAGGATCTAGATATGCCCCTAGCTACTATCCTGATAGAAAGGCTCAGTGGATAAACTTTCTGTACCGGGGGGGGGGAGGGGCGGGGGAGGGGAGGATGGTAAAGAGAGGGCAGGAGCAAACTCAGTAAGTGTTCCCTGCTTACCTCCCCTTCCCCCACCCCATCCCCAGTCAACTATGAGCAAGTTAAATATAGACCCAACACTTCTCTGGGGAGCCAGATGTATGAACTGATCAAATGCCATGAATCTGTAGCAAAAACTCCAGTCTCCACTCTGCTGGTTGGCAGGAAGATCTTCATTTTCAAATCTTTAGTGCTGGTCTCTGGGCTCCTCTTACAGTAACATATGCCAGAGAACAGTCTTTTAAAAGCCATGTGAGCTCTTTCTCCCATCATGGCTCCTTTGAAGAATCTGGGGCTACCATTTAAAAAACAAATACCTGAACACTTGTAGACAGCAGCTACCTCCTACAGCTACCAGGCTGGCCTCAGCAGAAAAAGACCATCAATCATGTTCTTATTCTCAAAAGACCAGCTAACTTTAACCCCATCGTAACATTCCCCACTCCCTGTTCTAATCACTAACAGCACTTGGCACTCAAACTCCCACTCCTCACTTAGGCCATGATTCAGGATTGGAGTAACATGAAATTCTTTGGATATTGGAAAGCAAGCTGTCCTGTTTGATAAATGGTCTCTGATGGCCCATATTTTTGGCTGGTCTGAGGGACCAGTGACCATTTCAAGAGTCCCAGCTTTCAAATGATGTATAGAATAATGTATTTTTCCTATCACTGGTGCTTCATGAGACAGCAGACCACAAGAATCACATTTGTTAGAATATTCTCCTGCACATACCCTGTGTTCTGTGCTTTTAGCTTAGCCCCTTGCCTGATGACCCTGCTGGATGTGTTTCCTCCTACACATTGCTGAGCACATCTAACTAGAAAATTATTGGAAGCTGGCATGGACCTTTTGGTTTATTCCTTTCCACACAGGCTGAGACACTGACACCAGAGCAGATAACAGAGTACAAAGGCGTCTTCGAGATGTTTGATGAGGAGGGCAATGGGTTAGTGAAAACAGATGATCTGGAGAAGCTTATGAGCTTGATGGGAATCAACCCAACCAAGAGAGAGCTGGCGACAATGGCAAAGGAGGTGGACAAAGACAGTAAGAACCTCCCCCGGTCCTATCTTTTACTATATTTCCTACCTTGAAACCAGTGTGTTGAACTGCCCAGGTTCTGTGGTTCACAAGAGGAATCCACAAGGCAGGATAGATCTTAACTAGACTGCTTCTCAATGACTAGCATGTTAATGTACCCTAGTGCTTTGTTGTTCTTTTAGATAAGGGCACCTTGAACTGCGACAGTTTTCTGGTTTTGATGGGCATTTATCATGAAAAGGCTAAAAACCAGGATGAAGAGCTGAGGGCAGCATTCAAGGTTTTTGATAAGGAACACAAAGGCTACATTGATTGGAATACACTCAAGTAAGTAGCAGTCTTCCTGAAGGTATGAAAATATGGGCCTGGTTCTGCATGATGCTGAACATACCCAACTCCCATTGACTTACTAGTCAGGAACAGGCCATGCCTTTAAAGTAGGAAGAGGAATGCTGAAGCTTTGGAAAGGCAGAACAGGTAGTGGGATCTCAACACCCAGCCAATATCTGAGTTTGCCACTGGACTCCAGATTGACAAACTGACTGATTGAGACCCTGAAAATTGGATTTATCTTGATGTTATTTTACTGTCCAGTTGAGATGTTCCAGACAGGATTTTTTTCCCAACTGTTCAGTGTTTCCAAAAGATCAAGGTCCATATATCTGAATTACACTGACATCCAGATCTACGAAAGTTACATTCCAAAGAACACATGATCAACTGCAACAGCAATCAGAGCTGGTGAATAATGAAAAAAAAATTCTCATGAATCTTCATTCAGATTTTTAGGTTAACATGTTTAGTCTATGTTTGCATGACTTTTTATCTTTCAGAGACTATGCTGGCAAACAAGTTTACTGGTAAGAATGTCGGCAGAAACAGTGAATTTAAGTCAAATGTGGAGAGACTATTTTCTGAAATTGTGAAATCATATTGGAAACCTTAGCTACCATGCATAAAACAAAGATACCATGTGACCGATCAAACCATTCAACACAGCTCTAAGATGGAATAGTAAATGAACAAACTAGGAACCAAGAATCATCCACAGAAATTATTCTGTTAATCATTTAAAGAAACTAACACATTGAAGAAAAATCTTTAGGCCATTAGCAGACAATTCATGAACAGAAATTAGTCAAATAAATCATTTGCTCAGCTCTAATACCAATGAACAGTCTCTAGACTATGTCTTCAGCAGGCATAAAATGACATCTCTCCATTGAAGCTATGCTGATTTCATCAGCTGAGTTTCTTGTTCTTTGTATTATCAACAACATACAAAACTAAGAATTAACCAACACGGTAAGAACAAAAGAAAAAGGCAACAATAAAAGAAAAAAAGAATAAAAAGAAAAGAAAAAAATTAAAAGATTACTTTATAAAAGTAGCAAATGTTTCTACTCTTCACTTTGAAATTAGCCTAGATTTCCATATGGATATGAAAAAGATATTTATTATACTGGAAAAGATTAATGCATTTAGCTAACTTAAGGTTAGCTAAATATTCCTCTGGTTAACCAGCATTAATCAAGCTCCTGTTCATACATGTGTAAAAAAGGAGGCATGTAGCTTGGAAATTCTTGTGTTTATCATTCAGACACAAGGTTCCAGACTGTTTAACATCCTCAGAACTCGGTCTTGCTACGGAAAGAAAACAAACATTCTTTAATTTAAAAAGCCTGGGATTTGCCTCAAAGCTTCAAGCTACCAAAGCTGGCAGAATCAGAGGTGCTACGCAGTTTGTACTACAGTAAGTTTCAAGAGAGCTAGTGCAGGCTTCAAGCTCCTGCAGAGTCCTAAAACAAACCTTCATTGCTATCCATTCAAAAGGAAATGAATACATTAACCATAATTCCACTGGAAAAGCAAGATTGTTCTGACTGTTCTACCCTTTCATGGGCACAGAGCTAGGACAATCAATGATTTGGCCAACAAGGCGAGAAAGTGCTCAGCACCCACTTGTTTCCCATTTTAACACTAAAGGTCAGATTTTCCAAAGATCTCAGCAGGTTGGATGCCTTTTTTGTGCTGGGTTCCTTTGAAAATCTGGCCCCAAGAGAGTGCTGACCACTTGGAAATCTGGCCTTGAATTCCTTGGGAAATCTGGCTTCAGGCCCCAGCCTGTGCTGTTCTAATGATTTCTATTTCCCCAACTCACATGATGTTTCAGCAAAAGAAAAAAAAACTTTAAATATTGCCTTGACATTATTTCAGCTCAAGAGTGAACAGTGCTGGTGCCTGGGGGGGAGGGATAGCTCAGTGGTTTGAGCATTGGCCTGCTAAACCTAGTGCTGGTGCCCTTATTCCCCTCACCTTTCCCCCAAGGACAGGTTTCAGAGTAGCAGCCGTGTTAGTCTGTATCCGCAAAAAGAAGAACAGGAGTACTTGTGGCACAGGAACACTGCTTTGAAGATCTTTCATGATAGTGAGCTTCTCTGACTGCTTTGGTCTGTGTGCTCTGATGATGGAAATGGCCTCCCTGACTTTGAATTACGCACCAAGCACATGGCAGGCACAAATCTGATTGCCTGTATGCATTTCACTCAGCAAGCAGAGCATAACCAGATGGGATAGGGGCAGTAATATCCAGCACGCTTTTGTGTCCTGACACATACAAGATACTAGCAATCCTTACAAAGCTGCAAGAGCCCCAGGGACACCTGGATAAATGTGTGTGTTTACTTACATCTGCTAAAGGTAAATTAGGTTTTCTTTCATGCTGAAAGCTGGTGTTAGCTGTAGTATGCCCATGTCTGCAGATACACACTAATTCTGGATCTGAGAGTTTGTGATTGGCCAGTCCAGGCTTTATTTAGGATCAGAATTCTCAGACTCATGGGCTAATACCATGGGTGAGATTTCAGGAACTATTTTTCTTCACTAAGTGGGATCACAACATCTCAAGTTTCTGTTTGTGTTGGGGTTGGAAATAGACAATGCACTAGAATAGACACTGTAAGGAACAATCCTAATCCAGACCGCTTAATAGGCCTTTACCATCTCTCACTTGTGTGATACTGTGTGTGGTCACCTGAATGTTTATTTCCATAATTCTATGCAGGTTTTCCATTAGAATATGAACAGAGTACACCATAGGTATGGGCAGGGCCGGCTCCAGGCACCAGCTTACCAAGCAGGTGCTTGGGGCGGCCACTTCAGAGAAGGGCGGCACGTGCGGCAATTCGGCGGACAGTCCCTCACTCCTGCTTGGAGCGAAGGACCTCCCGCCGAATTGCCGCCACAGATCGCAATCGCGGCTTTTTTTGTTTGTTTGTTTGGCTGCTTGGGGCGGCCAAAATCCTGGAGCCGAACCTGGGTATGGGCTAATGATTAAAGTAGGGGATTGGGAATCAGGACTTCTGGGTTTAATTACTTGTTTTACCATTGATACACTTTGAGATTTTCAGAGGTGCTGATCACTTGCTACGCCCATTCATTTTAATTGGAGTTGTAGGTGCTCACAACTTCTGAAAATTAGGTCATGTTTGACCTTGGCCAGGTCACATATCCAATCCATGTCTCAATTTCCCCACTTGTAAAATGCACCTAAATACACCCACCTTTGAGGGTTGACAGGACGAAGTTCATATTTGCAAAGTGCTTTGAAATTCACCTAGGAGGGGCAAAGTATTGCCAGATTTGGTCTGTATTTTTAGGTATGTACTGATGAATGCTGGAGAGCCACTAAATGAACAGGAAGCTGAACTGATGATGAAAGAAGCTGATAAGGATGGAGATGGAACCATTGATTATGAAGGTATAGTATCCATACACAAGACTCCTTAGCAAATGAAAGGTGCACTACTCCCAAAAGCCTCTAGTCAGCAGTCTTGGATCTTTCTTGCCTTCCTCAGAAGCTTTACCCATGGGAGTCACCCATTATGACTAGGTAGGTGTATTCCACACAGACAGTGTCATGCAACTATGAGAGGGATGTGTGGTCTAGGAACATAGGGCTGAATTCTGATGCTGGCTTTGACACCGACTCTCTCTGTGACCTTGGGAAATTCACTTAACCTCTTTGTGCCTGAATCTCAATGACTTTGTGTGGCCCTCCCTCCCCTTTTTCCTCCTCTCTCCCCCCGCCACCCAAATGAAGATAATATTTTCTTGTCTCTTAGGAGGGTTTGTGAAGGTTAATTAGAGAATGTTTGTGAAATGGATTTAACAAGATTTTAAAAAGTGACCAATGATTATGATTGCCTCAGTTTTGGGTACCCAACTTGAGACACGTTAAAGGGGCTTGATTTTCAGAGGCTGGGTAGTCAGCACTGTCTGAAAATCAGGCTCCTTTAAGGTGTTTCAAGCTACGATTCCAAAATCACTAGTCACGCTTGAAAAGTTTGGCCTATGTGTGTGGTGTGAGTTCTAAATAGATGTGACTTCAGGGCTGATAATCTAGCACCTTTCACCAGCACTAAATTAACTTTAAAATATTCATTAAGGAAACCAAACTCTCCAGTTAAGTAGTTCTTCTTGTAACAAGAAAAATGGGGACTGAAGTGCACGAACATTCATTTATATAGCAGAATTCAAAAGGATTTGTCTGCTCCTCCAAAATAATTTATCTATATGACATTTACAGTCTGTGTGAAACCATTTTTTATTTCTGTGCCTTCAATCTTCAACCTCCACAGAAATCTGCTGCCATTCCCAATGCAACCGGAAAGCACTGGAAAAATATCTGTTCATGATTTGGATTGACATTAAAAGACAGGTCAATAAGTGGTTGAGTTTAATGCAACCACATTGCATTTTATCTGACCTTTCAGCAGAAGGCAGTAGAAGCATACAGCAGAAAGAGATCCCAATATCAACCCATTATTGATACATTAGTCAGACTTCTTGGAAAGGGTTTGGATTTGTTACAGAGATTTTGGATGTCTCACTACACTGTCTTTTTATTAATATAATATTGCTTTTAGAAATTTAATATTTCTCTGTTCTCCATTAGAAGATGAACAGAAATTTGTTTTCATTAACAATTTCCTAATAATACTGAGTCCTTATACTGGGTAGCTCTTTAGAAACACAGGTACAGTTGCACCAGTTCAGACATGTGTCCATTATCCTTTCTGTCAGTGGCTGGCCCTAGCTGCTTCAGAGGAAGGTGCAAGAAATCCCATAGTTCAGCAATCTGCCCATCAAATGCCTTCCCAAACCTCACATTAGTTAGAGGTTGGCTTGGGCCTTTAAGCATGTGGGTTTACATTCCTTTTCATCCTTGGGATGTTCTACAAATATCAATTAATCCCAACATCAAATTACCTCCATTTTATAGATACCTTCACAGTGATGTGCCCAAGGCCAGAAAGTGAGCCAGGATTAGAGCTTGGGAGTTCCTGGCTTTCAGCCCTGTGTTTAGACCATTGGACCACATTCCTCTCCTTAATATAACCACCTGCTCCCTGCCCTAACAACCACCATCCTGCTCCTCCTATTCTGATGTCTTCTTTCCGGATTTCTGGTATGTTCGTTACCATCTCAAGCAGGCCATTGTGGAGCAGAAGGAGGTAGGGAAGGAGGCCCTCCAACTACACAAACAGATGTACAAAAAGAAAAGGGGGTAGCAGAAGGGCTTAATGTACAAAGTTTAGATTCAGGTCTGAACTTCCCTAAGGTTTGGGAAAGTCCAGATGCAGGAGTTCAATTCAGGCCCAACTCAAACTGCTTTTATGTCAACATGTTCCGTTTCTACCCCCATTTGCCACAATGTGAAATTCCTTGTTTATCACAGATGTATGTTGCCAGTGCCTGGGGAGCACTTTGTCTGGGAGAAGCAGAGGCAAAGCAGGGGTGAGAGGCTTATCTCTAACAATAGCTGACAGCTTAATTAGCTCTTCAAAGTTCATTACAGCATAGCAGAACTTGCCTTGACAGCACCAGCTTGGCATGAGCCATTTTCTCACTGAAGAGCCAGAGGGGTAAAACTGAAGTCATCGGGGCTGCGTTGCTGCTGGTTTATTTTTAAATGCTCTGGCATTTCATTTGAGGTGCTGTGTAACTAAGGTTCTGTCAGTTTCACACTAACAATTCTCTTCAGGTGAGAGCTGAGCAGGCAAATTCCCACTGAAAGAGGGAGGCAAGATTCTTGTGAGATGTGCAAAAGAAATTGCTCATGCCATTCTTTAACTAGAAGGGAAAATATTGCAGTCTCAGAGGCAGCCCTCCCACTACACTTAGCCAATAAAGACTGATTAAAAAAAATTTACCCAAGGCAATTTAAAGACTCCCACAGACTCCAATGGCCTTTGGACGAGACCCTCATTTTTGCTCTGGACTAGTGATTGTGTCATGACACTAAAAAACCTACTACATGTGCAAAGATCCCGGTAGGGCTTGTTCTCTGCTGTCATCACCCTAGTGACTTCAATGGAGCTGCATCAGAGAATTTGCCCCACGGTGTGAGCATAGAGCTGGGAGACAAGGATGCATGTGATGTGAGGAAAGTGGGGATCCCCTTCAACTTCTGGAGCAAATCACAACCTTTGGAAATTCAGATTTCAATGAACAAAGCACTATTCAGCCAACAAGAATCCATCTAGAGTCCCTGTGCTTCAGGCCCATCTTGCTGAGTGAGCATTAGAGAAGTATCCTTCAGTGCTCCTTGCCTATCAACCTGTGATGAACCCACTCTATGGCTTGTGCCAGCAGCACAAGTTGAGGCTAATAAATCCTGCCTTGTCTATGGTTCTCTCCCTCTCAGAGTTTGTGGCCATGATGACTGGAGAATCCTTTAAGCTTGTTCAGTAGCGTCCTGCAGAAGAACCGTATCCTTTGTTACAAAGATCCTTCCTAGACACTCTCACCTACAAGGGCTGCAGTTCTTCTCAAGATGCTGTGATCTGGAGATGTTTCCGAACACCACTCATACACGACCCACGTCTGAGTAACTTCACCTGGCATTCACAGCAGGCGGAAGCTACAGACCAGACCAGAGCTGAGAGACTCCTCTCACAGCAGGTGTAGAAGCTCTTGCAGGACAAATTCAGTTATACAAACAATCTCTTGTGGGCCATGGAAATCATACAAGAGCCATCATTTATGTTTATTAATAAACTTTATACAGAAAGTTTTTCCAATATGGCTTTAAAGAGTCGTGTGAAAGGAACATAGCGTACTTCGGAAAGGAATGCATGTGCTCACTTCTCCTGTATAAATCATTCCTGGGACTGAGAATTGTTCCCAGGTCCACACCTACTTTTATGCATCTCAAAAACAGTTCACACCTTGGTTAGAAATGCCTAAACTTCACTTCTGCACAGTGGACTAAATAAAGCTACCCGAGGGAGTGCCTGAGAACATGAGTCATATTGCACTGAATTTCAAGCTCACAATAATTCAGTGTTTCAAGTGGGCTTGGAAAAACAGTGAGGAAACCTGTGAAATGATGCAGTCGGGGTTGGGTAACAGATGGAAAAGCCTGTAATGCGGCAAGCTGATTCTGAACCAGAGCATAGCATACACGGGGAAGGGCACTGGACTTGCGGAAAGCAGAGGGAATCCTTGTAACACTGCGTGTCTGTGCTCCAGACTACAAGTGGGTTAAAGCAAGCTATCAAGTCAGGAGAAAGCACTGGGGAATTGGTCCGTCCTGGCACAGGTGCTGTTCATTGTGGGCCAGATTTTCAAAAATATTTAGGCACCTAAAGGTGCAGATGGCACTTTTGAAAATCTATTTGGTGCCTATCTGCCACTTTAGATCCAAATACCTTTGAAAATCTGTCCGTTTGCCCCTATATTTTAGAATGAACTAGAAGTTATTTCTTCTAACCTATCTGTACCCTCTTGCTCCATAAAGCTTTTTAAATTTAGAAGACTTACCATTCAACTCTTGCTGAGGGGAGGAAGCTCATAGGACCTTTGGCCAAAAGCATATGCTACCCTGTGAACTGTACATAGTGCTTATTTCTGCATAAGAGCTAGGACTCTTCCTCCTGCATCAGGTTATTGAAATGAAGTAGTCAAGTGAAGATATTCACCTGAAGACACACACTCAAGAGGCAGCAGTTGTGGTTTTGGACTATATTTGAGGAACATATATGTTGCAATGGTTTAACTAAAGATGTGATTTTAAACTGATTTAGTTAATCTAGTGCAAACCCCTGTGCGGACACTATTATTTCAATTTAAACTAGATTTATTGCAGTTTAGCTTAAGTCGATTAGGAATCAGCTTAAGCTAAAACAGCAATGAGCCACTCTTAACCAAAATAAGAGTGTCCAGTTTTTAAACTGATTTGATAAACTGTCTCAACTCTCTTATGTAGACCAGGCCTAAACAAATACTATCTCACAGGCAGGAGTAAAACTGAGTTCAGTTTGCAAGGGACACAATCCAGTGGCTTTTCAGAAACCATTCTTTCCATGCTGATTCAGAGACCTGAAGAGCGAGGTTTTTTTCTGGCATCTACAAAGCTCAGACATCATTGAAAATATGATTGACAGTCTTCTTTAGCCTATTATACATTTGCATTGCAGTAATGCCTAGAGGCCTCAGTCAGGGATCAGGGCCTCCTTGTCCTAGGGTAATTATGAATTGGGTTCATAGTATTTTCCATAGCACACAGCCCTCCAGTACAGGATAGTTCAAGCAGGCAGCGTACACATACCCATAGATGTCACAGAGGCTTCACTTTCATCCACAAAGCACTGTCCAGACCAGTCCTTGTCTTACTCCAGCAGCCGCCAATCACATCCTCAAATGACTCAAGCTCACCACGCTTGCTTTGGTCAGTGAGAAAATGTGACTTTTTTCTACCAGCTCTGAGACAACATGAAAAGCTCACACAACACTCATCTCATGCTCAGCAAAGGATCCCACTAGATCTCCTGCACCTATATGCTCTTCTTATGCAACAGCAGGCCTTCACTCCGTTCCAGCAATGCAATCACAGGAACATTTCTCTAGAGTCCACAGTCATCTCCCCTCCTTAGGAAACTTTCCCTGTCCCAATCACTACTAGTCTGAACAGACCCTGTGTCCAAACATGAAGGACTCTCTCTTATTCCTAATATCTCATATTTATTTACTAGCTTAGTCTTTCCTTTTAACCCTCTAGAGCTCTCCCTTCATTCACCTCTTAAGTAAAATAAGCAAATATTTTTTCAAACCTATCTTTATGTTGATTTCGAACAAGCACAGTTCACTAGAGGGTAATTCTTTCCCTAAGCTGCCCTGGGGAAATCCCTCAGCTTCCTGGAAACCACCAGCCTCCCCACCAGACCAATTATTATAGGATAATTGAGAGCAGGCTTAATATTTCTTCCCATCATGACCACAAACCTTCAGTGGTGGTAACTTCCCAGCACTTGTTTGCTAATAAAGCCTCCTATGCAGTACAGGCTACTGGGTCTTTTGGGGATAATTTTACTTGCCTACTTCACAGGGGTGTTGGGAGGTATCATGATTCAGATGGTGCCAGTCTGTACCATAAACAAGCACAAGTTGTCCTGGGCAGTGATAGGAAGTGCCTTGCTAGCCCTTTGTACCTCGGCAATGGGCAGCAGATTGAAGCAGCAGGGGGACCTCTCACCTTGCCAGCCAAGGAGGCTGGGGGATCTGTGGTGGGGGAGCTGCACTCCCCACTTGATCACCTGGGAATAGGAGCTAGAATGTGAAATGAGTTGAGCGATGAGAGGTAGGCATCAGTCCTACAATATGAGCAGGCCCCAGCATCTGCACAGAGTCCAGCAGGTCTCTGGTCAGGTGCAGAGGTTCATTTGCATACAGTGCATTGCAGAATCAGGGCCTTAGTCCAGTTGGTAGCCTCCATATCACCAAACCTCCAGCCTGTTTTGGCAAGTCTCAGCAGCAATACCTAGGACTGAAATGGCTGTAGAGACTGAATACACCTGAAAGCATCACCCTCCAAATCAGACTTGAGCAGTGGGGCAGGATGGGGCAGTTTGCCCTGCCTGACCTACCTCAGGCAGTTCTATGGCCCATGCCCATAGAACCTGAGCACCCGCAGTCACTACTGTATTTATCTTTGCAACATCTCTGTGAGGCAGATCCACAGGAGCCAAAGTGAGTAACAAGAGTGGTGGAAGATGGAGATATGCCCCCTCTCGCCTTACAATAAAATCTGGTTTTAACTAGGACAATTTCACAATGACCAGAATTACAATTAGCACATTGCAATTCATTGTGTAACGTCCTGGGCACATGTCATCACATCCATGTACCTCATCGGGACTCTAGGACAGGCAAAAGAGACACACCAGAGGCTCCATCAGGTTTTACACTAATCCCAGTGCAGAACTTTTGAGAGTTTTAGCCTGTGCTTCCTGAATACAAGCAGAGTGCAAACACAACCAATAACTGTACTGAGAGTAAAAAAATTTTCATTTGAAAAATTGGATGGAAAAGGGCCATTTTTTTCAACAAATGTGCTGAAAATGTCCATCTCTTTTGAAATTTTCCAATTTGTGAAAAAACAAAATCTGAAAATCCCCAAATTTGGAGGGCAGGGGAGGGGTATTGTCAAACCAGCTCTACTCACTACATACCTTAGTATCGCATCTCAGTGCTTTGAAGTAAGGAGCTTCCCCTTAACTGCATCATATTACATTGAATCTCTCTGTATAACAAGAATACTCTGAAAGTCACTACAGTATCATTATTGCAAAGTGCAGTGTTTGGGACCATTACCTTAGCACTGTTTAAAATGGGAATGTATGTAAGAGTAACAGCAGATTTTGTAGATAGAGGAGGCTGTGTTGTAGATGGGTTGTGAAAGAGGCAGGATTAATTTATGCAGCATTTCAGAACTCATGTAGCTTTCTGCAAAAATAGCATTACGTGTCAGTAACCATACTCGCAAGTTAGAGTGAGGATGAACACTGAATTCTGTGTCAAGTTCCAGTAGAAAATATGCTAGCTGCCTGCCACAGCACTGGCAGGGGAGATATGATACTCATTGTACCAGCAAAAATGTTGGCAACCACTAGAGAGCATCAGTTTCCTAATCAGAGCACAGTTATGATATTAAAGTTGCTAACTTAGCACCCCCACCAGAATGTGCCTGCTGCTGCCAGGCTTGAGGTTGTAGACCTTGGAGATTGTTTGTGCAAAGATCTTTCACCAAGGAGGATGGCAAGCTTGGTGAAGGCAAGACTGGGCTGTGAGTCATACTTGCTGAACCTAGTTATTTTAATAATGTCTAGCTCTTATCTAGCACTTTTCATCAGTAGAGCTCAAAGCACTTTACAAAAGAGGTCAGTATCCCCATTTTACAGATGGGGAAACTGAGGCACAGGGAGATGGCAGCCCAGATCCTCAAAGGTATTTTAGGCACCTCACTCCCATCAAAATGAAAGGAGGATCTAAGCTGAAGTGATTTGCCCAATTCACCCAGCAGGCCAATAATACAATCCACACTTCCCAGACAAGCCAGCCTGCTAAACTAATCCACTGAGCAAAAGACAAGTTGCACAGGCCAATGACCAGGCTGGCTGGGAGATCACTAGTCAACACAGGGGTTTAGCATTGGGGGAACCTACTGAGGACTCTCAAAATCAATTGACAGGCAAGGAGGATGTTTAAGAACCTTGTTCCATCAAGGAAGTCACGAACAGTGGCCTTGGACTCAGGAGACCTGTGTTGATTTTCAACTATGCCCCTGGCCTGCTGGGTGACCTTGGACGGGTCCTTGTAGCTCAGTTTACTCATCTGGAAGATAGGGATAATGCCACCAACCTCCTTTGTAAAGAGCTTTGGAGACCGACTGATAAAAAGTGTGATGAAAGAGCTAGGTGTAATTCATAGTACTATTTCCCCCTCTCCCTTTGGAATCAGACATACTGGACTTTCTCCATTTTAATCAGGAAAATGTTAGGTAGGGCAAAACTAAGTAAACAAACAAAACATTTTAACAGTTCCACAGCATTTAGGGCTTCACAGATGTCACTTTACTTAACAGCAGGAAGTTACACTTGTGGTGAAATGCCAGTGCAGGCACAGCCAAGATAGCAAACAGTAACTGCAGTGTATCAAAATTTGCTCTAGAAAAGTACGGTGCAGAAAAAAGGAAACTGCAGAGATAGACCCCAGGCTGGAAAGCACTATGGGGCCTACTCCTATTTCTTTTGCGGTCTGCAACCAAACGAATTCCAAGGACAGCAAGATCAGGCTCTTGCTCTTTGTTATGTCTGCAGCTAAGTAGAGTCAGTGATGTGGTCTGTCCCTATACCATTTCATCTCCAGCAGGGAGGAATGTAAGTTGAGCAACAAGGCTACTTGGGCAGCAAAGTATGTCAGTGAGTCAGTGGCTCGTGATCTGAGAAAGGCAGTCCCAACCACACTGAGGTACCAGGTGCAGTTCAGGGTCTATATCATCATTTCCCCTCATTAAATGTCTTTTGCAGCAGCCTTAACTCAGTCATTAAGTTCCTATTTGGGCTGGAATCACAAACAAGTAACTTCTTGTGTTTGTTAAGTTTGCTGTACAAAACACCCCTAATTACTTCAGCCAGCAGAAGAGTGTTCCATATACTCATGAACTCCTGTTACCAAACACCAGGACTTCTGGGCCAATTTGCAGATGTGCTGAACCAGGGACAACTCCACTGAAGCCAATGGGAGCTGCAAATCTAAAGTACAACTCCTCTTTGGCAGCCCTTGTTCATCCAGTACCATCACAGGTGGCAAAAGCAGGAGTGGTTTTTGCAAAGCCAGGTACAAATGTTAGGAACCAGATTCCAGCTATTTGGTTGTATCATGATTTTCTTCTCTTTCAATCTGGTCTCAGAAGGCTCCTCATCCCATCACCAGGGCAGAGTAAGACTTAATTGAGCCTTCCACAACTCAGGCCAAAAAAAAAAAAAAAAAAAATCCCACAGAAAACGGTATCAGTTTTTTCTTTTTTTAAAAAATAAATGCTAAAAGTTGAATTCCCTGGCGTGGTAGGTTTGTGTTAAAACTACCACTCACTTCCAACCCCAGCTGAGCCTCTTTGCTTCTAGTACAAGTCAGACTAGTCACTAATTCCAGTCAGTAGGGAGCTTAAAAACAAAATGTCACCAGTGAGAATAGGGCTAGGAGGAAAAAAAAAAAAAAAAAAAAAGTCCAAGGGCCCAGCCAAACACCTTTGTCAGAACGGAAATACAAGTTTACACATCACTCTTCCCTCCCACCCCCCTTTGTACCTGCACTCCTTCACCTGAGAGTGCAGATGAATGAATGAGAGTCCCAGGAGTGAAATACCAGCAGAACTGGTCTCTGTTGTAATTCCAGAAACTAGATAAAAATAAACCCTCCCTAGAGAACAAGAATGGAAGTGGGAAAGGCATAACACCCACGCCACCTGCCATGGTCCCTTGTCACCTCTCAGCTTAAATGGATAGTCCAACCTGAACCCCATCTACAAAGACCATTCCCCTCTAATGAAAGGCTGAGCTCACAAGTCTGAAAGCTGGTGATGGCTAAAGGAAAAACAGGAAACGGGAAAGATGACCTGCATTCCAAAATAAAGAATTTTTTAACTGAAGCCAAGGCTGCTTCCCTTTGTGCTATGCATCTAAGTAGCGGTAAACAGCTTTCCAGAGCAGTGCAATCATAGATTAGTCCCCACAGAGCAGTGGTTCATTCATATAGAAACTGGGGATGTTTTCCCCTCTAGGTTTATTTCCTGGCACTGCAGCTTCCCTCACAAAGAGGATATTTTTCTGCAATAAACACACATTTGCTAACTATGTCACAAGGACTTACTTACCTTTGAGACTGGTGTGGCTTCCCCTCCCTTTTAACCTTGGTCCTATGCACTGTTCTGATAAGTTCAATCACTGCCAATGTGTAGGGCTTCAGTTCTCAAACAGCTACTAGATGGGTACTGGAAATGCTTACTGATGGGTAAGCAGCAGCAGTGCCCTATTCCAGTGGTCTCCAAACTTTTTTGATCACACAACCCTATCAGTAAAAAAAATTTTGAGCACGCACCCCCTGCTGCCCCGGCTCTATCATTTTTGCCTAAGCAAAAAAAAAAAGACGCTCCGACTCCCGCCCGAACTGATGAGGCAAAAACAAAAAACACCCGCTCCTCCTGCTGCGCATCCCCAAGGATCACCCCACTTTGGAGACCACTGCCCTATTCAATGGGGCTTTTTGCCCAATACAGTTGTTGCAGCTGTGAGTTTTCCGACCTTCATCTTTTTCCTCCTCCTGAGGGCACTTTACCCTTTTTTCTAAAAGATTTTGTGCACTCAGTTTCCTCCCTACAGTTGCAGTAAAGAGGAGATAGAATATCACACTGCCACTGGAAAAAGTATCCAAACAATCAGAACTTATTCAAGCTCAAAGGACTAGGATTTCTTGTACCTGCAGTTTTAAGGGATAGAAGGTTTATACGGTTTCCATGCACACACAAAAATGGTTAGTGTTTAAGCCCCACAGTCCCAAGGAAATACAGTGTGGAGTTGAGCTACAGGATATGAAAGATCCCTTCAATGCTCATTTCTATTGTTCTATGCCTCACAGATCTTTCCTTGAAGAGATTTTTATTGGACACTTTTCTCTGTAACTCTTATCTTAGGTTACTTAGCTCTCACAATGGCAGATGGTTTGCTTTAAAAGGTTAAAATTTTATTTATAGTTTAAAAAAAATCAATGAAATATAAAATAAAAATCCCATAAGGTCAAGCGCTGCAGTTTTAACTTTTAACTTTTTCTGAAATTCATACTACCGACTTTTTGTGCTGACAAGGCATTCAATGTTTACCAGATCATTTAGTTTTTCAAACCCATTGGGTTCAGTCAGCAAAAAGCATGAATACTTGAAATATTTTAATAATACCAAACCATGTACAGAAGTTTCTCCTGGAGGCTAATTTGCACTGTAACTGACAAAACCAACAAGCATCGACTTCCTCCTCCCCATCTTGAAAATGATGGGTTTTTTTAATGATTCGGGTTTCCTAAATGTCTTTTCCCTTGTCTCTCCCCATCACTATGGAAATAACAATGTGCATTTCAATTCATGAACTATAGTGGAGTCCTGGGGTGCCATTTTCCTTCAGTTTAAAGAACATTCACCGTTACGTAGCAACGAGTTCAGTGCTTCAGCAATTTGCTGGACAGTTAACCTTCTCAAAAGAAGAGACAAGCTATAGAAGCTCTTGAATTTGCACTTGCTCAAGACTCCATTTCTGTCTCAAGTTTGGGAAACCTCCATCTTCTGTTCAGGAACAATGCACTGTTTGCGTCATTCTGGCATCTAATGAAGGTGTCGCTATCGCAGAACCATGCCCCTGCCCTTTTCATTGCTATATCAGTACAAGGGATTATTTTTCATTGGCAGGACACAAGCTAGCATCCATGTATCACCCATACAGGGTATTTTTAAACTGCTGTCCTCCTATTTCATTTAATACCCTAGAAGCGTCAACAAAAGATTACTGCAATTGCAGGAAACATTCCTCCCACATGACAGATCATTGCTAGGGACCTCAGATTAGGCATCTTCCCATGGTTACTTGCATATAAGATCAAACTTTTAATGTCTTTAGTACTTCTCAAGGTCCTTGTATTGCTCTATCTTCCCTCTAAATGGGCTAGAGCTGAGGTTGGCCTTGTGCTTCAACTTGTGGTTCTTCTGAACTTGGCTGTGTCTCCAGTTCACTGGCCACAGGAGCAGATGAACCTTGATGCTGATTTGGCTCTTCTGGTGCCACTGGCTCAAGGATGTCATTGAGCTTCTGGCCCACCAACACCGTCTCGATGTAGGGCTTAGCCATTTTGATGGCCTCGTCATATGAGGGTGGCAACTCCATTGCATAGAGGCTGTAGGCTGGGGGAGACATGGTGCTCCTATCCATATCCCCAAATGGAAGTGGAAGTGGGGCGCTCTGGGGGTACTGGAAAGAGCTGTACGCTGTAAAGAGAAGGCACAATAGGACTTGAACAAGTGAATAAAAGACATCTTTGTATAAAGATCTGACACTATTTTTCCAGTAAATTAGTGCATCTATAACTGTGGCATAGATGGAACCCACCCAGCCCCATCCAGAAAGCAATCAGGAAAAAATGCTTCTGTTTAGACCCATCTAGTTATTACAGTGAGGTGTCTGACATAATGGGTACATGATGTAACCCAGACACTAGGAGACTTATTAGTTGGGCTTCTACCATTGTGGTTTTATGCTATAGCTCCTGTAAGAAGCAGTTTGGCGGGAACGGACAAATGTGAGGTAGAACAAGACGGCGGGGCAAGAATGGACGTGGGAGGACATGCCCAAGGCCAGCCCATCAGAGATTTATTTGAACCTTTAGAGCACTAAACTTGCTCACTGAGCCTCTCTCTGCCTCTGTTTCCCCATCTACAACATGTGGGATGATAGTACCTCACAGGGCCTGAGGTGTTGTGAGGATTAGTTTGTGTCTACTTTGAAGATGTGAAGTGCCAGGAGTATTGCACACCCAAGTGCTAGCATCTCCAGGATTAGAGCCTGAAACACCCCTGAATAAAAGCCCCTGAAGAACACTCACAGGTCACAGTGCTGTGGGCGGTGCTATCGCCATCAACGGCAATGACTGTCATATCATAGGGGCGTCTAGGGAAGGTTTGAACTGGGGGTCTCTTCTTCCGGCAGCAGAACTTCACGCAGCTCGCTGTGATGCCACATAGCAGGAGCATGAACACTGTCAGTAGAATCAGCCTAGGAGATGCAGGGAGAGAAAAGCCCATTATTTTATTATCGATGCTTTTCCTCAGCATGAGAAAAGCCAGTCACAAAACAGTCAGTTTAATATCCCCAAGCTTTGGTGCTACTGATCACCTGTTAAACCCTTCCTGACTCAGGGATGGTGTTAAGTTAAAAAATTCACAGGCCAGACTTTCAGCTAGTGTTAGTGAGCATGGCTCCACTGACTTTAATTGAATCCAGTGAGTCTGTTTATGTGCTTAAGGCTAAGTATGTAAGTCTTTGCAGGACAAGGGCTTGTATTTATACAGCATTGCAGAAGTTTTATAGTGCAGTGTGTATCTTTGTGGTGCCATCTCTAACTGCTGTATAACCTCATAATACACAATGCCTAAGTCAGTATTCTACAGAGTAAATGAGGGCAGTGCAAGAGTTTGGACTTCAAAAGGTGCTGTTTTCCCAGCATTCCCATCTGGACTTCTACACAAAACCAGATCTAGACCTCTGAACCACTTAAGTCCTCAAAATAGTGCATAAGTGAGATTTAATGGGGTATAGGCATTTAATGGTGTATTGGCCCTGTACCCAGGGGTCAATTCCACCCAATATACCTAAAATCTAGATTTTGGTGCTTCTGGCTCCCCTCTCAAATTTAAATTCTGGAGTTTTTTCCGTTCTTGAAAGTGTTCTTGAATGAGTTAAGTGTTCTCATGAGCTAGTTAAGCAATAAGGCGTGCCAGCTGGGATTGGGTTGCAAGAAGTGCCTAGCAGTGTTGTCAAGAAAGAGACCCAAGGTCAAAGATTTAAGTATTCTCATGGTACTTTAGAGGGAGCTGCTCCAGAACAACTGACACACCAGACTTCCATGTTCTGATTCCTTCCCTCCCCAGTACGTACATCGGTCAGAAGAAGAGACCCCCAACAGTATTGTTTCCCTCCTCTCCTCCAACCAATTTAAAGGTAATACCGATAGATCAAAAGCATGCCTCCAAAATAATTCCTTTTTAGCACTCCTAGATTACTAAAGATGACAATGTAAAAGTAACCAAAATTATACTGCAGGAGATGTTTAAATTCAAACAAACTGTTTTCTTTAATTTTAATGAGAACATTTCTATTAGTATTAGAATCACACAAACATATCCCTCACCCACAAAAGCTGGAATTTGGAACCTACATTGACCAATAGCTCAAATTCCATACCACAGGCTTTAGTACTCCATGGGAATCCAATACCTTCCTTGACCCCGGGGGATCTGAACCAGTTTCCTGCACTCCCAGCACAACCCTTATGAAATTGCTGTTTTAGCAAAGCCAGGTTTCTTTTTTGATCAGAAGGGAAGTTAGATTCTTCAAAACTAATCTCTGATCAGCACCCATAAGTTCCTAGAGTTTCGGGTCATTTAAGATTACTTTAAAAAATAAAATGTAGAAAATTCAGAACACAGCAATGGCAGAACAGGAAGTAATTGATATACAGTGCTGGCTTTTACATTTCATAGTATAAAAGCTTGCTGGAACTTCATAATAAAACATTGCAACAGAGTGAGCAGAATATGACCTCATCACCAACCAATCAGATCTTCCTAGCATTCCGAGAGCTCTGAGGATAAACCTTCATGATTCCACATTTTGAGATGGACCTCTGAGGGAAGTGATGATTACTGTACACTGCTAGAATAGTGTAGCAGTTCTGAACAGCAAACTATGATACATTCGTTTTACTGTTTATAAATGCTGACAGCTGCCTTCAAGCCAGTCTTAAAGTGTCAATTAATTTTTGAAACAGTTCTGCATATCAACTCCCACTGAGAGGGTTTAGAATATTTGTAGAAGCCTAAATTAGTCCAAATGCTAAGCTGTTGTTAACACTGGCCAATTTGCACTGTATTCCCTCATTAAGTTTTATGGCGTACATCCTGACATGTACACTCTGTAGCTGCAAGCCAAGATGCATGTAGTCTGCAATATAATGGAGCGACTGATCTGTCTATTACAATAGTGTTTGCCTCTTTGTCTTCTCCCCTTTTTAAGCCATAAAATGAGCCAATAAAAAAAGGTTACCCATCAGTCAATGACAAGGAATTCAGCAAGCCGTGAAAGAAAGAACATCATAACCCAACCATCTTCTCTCCCATAAAACGGAGAGAGAGAGATAAGCTCAAGGATAAGCAAAACCTGATGCAATGCCAAGAACTGACAAGTCCACAACACTGCACTGCTGATCCCTCTCCAAGCAAAGATTCAGCAAGTTGTCTGTTTAGAAGGGGTGCACAGTGGCTTTGGATTCAAGCTGTAACATGTCAGAGTTATGGGGATGGAATACTCATCTAGGAACATGTCCCACGTTGTATGGAATTGATTACTTTTTCAGCTAGCTAGTCTGGGTTGTATTCCTCTGGCACCTTTCATTTAGCCACGTCTGCCTGTGGCTAAGTCCTCCTCTTTGATTCAGGATCAGAGAAGTGTGTCTTTATTCACCCATTCCCACTATTTATTTGTTTACATCATCTCCCAAACATCTTGTACGTTAAGTAAAATAAATCTGAACTTACCAGACATACCACAGGCTAGTCCAGTTAGAATTATTCCGAGCACACCTGGAAATGAAGATGGATAACTAATCTCAGTCTCTACGTTCAAATATTACGTTTAGTAACAAAGCAACTAAATTTCACACTAATTGCAGAGTAGAAAAGGCATTTAATTTAAGAAAATGAAGCTAAAAAATGAACTCTACTTTGTTTCATAAGATCATTGTAAACAATTTAACAGTACCTCTATTAAAGACAACTCAGATGCTACAATGCAAATTGTAAAACAAACTCTTTATTCCTAGTGATATTTCCTAGTTTCTTGGATAGACAGCTATTTAGGCTAAGAAAATTAGCCATTGAAAGTCACAACTCCCTTAGATGCATCTGAAAATTCCAGCCTAAGGCAGCTTTTTCATCCTAAATTATTCTTATAGTTCTTTTGCCATGGCTGTAATACAAACAAAAGTGCTATAATGGGAGCTGCCCTTAAATATAAAAAAGATGACATCACTTCTCCAATAGCCAAATTGCCAGAGAGGTAGAAAAACAGTATTACATTTAGCAAGTTGTATGCATTTAGTATATAGAAAACCAATGTATCCATCCAGTCAATGGGCTGTATTCACTCTTTTGTGCCATTTTAGCACAGTAGATATAATCAGAATATGAAGATTGAAGGGAGTTACTCAAAAGTTAGCTGATTTTCTAGAGTGAAGATGTTGGAGGCTGCACTTATTTTTACTACAAAAAGGAGCTCAATCCACACCCGGTGAGAGGAAAAAACAGCAAAACGGCATTTCGAAGAACAGAGTCAAGTATGAATGAAAGGATCTTTCACCCCAACCTCCTGAGTAGGTAGGAGAAAGGAAAAGAAAAGAAAAGAAAAGAAAAGATGAGCTGAACTGGCTTAATCAAATTCGTGGGTTGTTCTCCTAGGCAGAGGCTTTCCACAGAGCAGCAAAAGTCCAAGCAGCCGCCTAAATATAAGTCAGTAAAGAATTCCACTGTGCCACATCATGATTAAAACAGCTTCAGAACAATCCTTTGCCATAGCGAGAGAGCTTTTACTTACTGGTCGGGGCTATCGCAGTTACTCTGGGAAGAGCAGAGCGCTGCCTGGGGAAGGAAGGAATCAGCATCAGATACAAACCCCGAGCGTGCATAGCAGATAGCCAAAGGCAGAGAGCCCCGATTCTCAGAGGCCCTTGCTTGGCTAGCTGCATATAGGTTTGTCGTTCAATTTATAACCTCAGTCTCCCAACGCGTTTGCAGGAAGTTAAACCCATCACATTGGAAACAACTGTGCAAGCACAATCAAATATCCCCGCCGCGCTCAAAGCCCTCAGAGGGGTCCCGCCATGAACTCTGTGGCTTAAGCCAGTCTCCAGAGAAGGGACTTTAATCAATAAATAATAGCGCTTCCACGTAAAGAAACGGCCGCTGGTGAGAACCAGACACCACTGCCGAACAGCCGAGGGAGAAGGGAGACCACATGCAATGTACGTGCCTAGCTAAGCTAGCTGCACAGAGGGCCAACAGGTTTTAAAGCCACGGGAAAGTTTCTTTAGGCTGGGGCTTGTCTGCGACAACCTTTCCTCGCGAGGCGAGCCCGCAGAAAGCAGCTGGAGCGAACGCACGTGCTCCTGCCTGCGAACAAAGAGCTCCACGGACCCACCTGCAGCAGCAGTAAGCTCCAGCCCGTGCACAGCCGATGCACCTTGCCAGCCATGCTCCAAAGCAGCCGGGGGGGGATAATCGGGTCCCCTACGTCCAGAAATGCCTCCAACAACCCTGCAGAGATCAGGTCTTGTAAAGCCAGAGGAGCCCTCCTGGGATTGTACCGAGCTCTGCAATCCTCCCTAAGGAGCAGGCAGCTACAGGCTGGCTAGCTTGTCGCTTCTGGGCAATATTTATCATCCTCCCTCCTCCGACTGCGGCTCAGATTCCTCTGAAGCCCTGCCCACCAGCGAGAGAGGCCCGCCCCTACTTTTGCTGGCCTGGTTCATTGCAGCTGGAGGGGGCTGGCACTGGGCTGGAGAAGAGGGGGGATGCACGTACACGCAGCCGGAGGAGCGATTCCGCACGGCTCTGACTACGCGAGGATCCCGTGCTCGCTGCAAAAACCACTCCCCAGACCGGTTCACAAAGAGACAGCAGCATCTTCCAGCGCGTTTGGCACAGCCCTCCCAGTGAGGGTGCTCGGAGCTGGCACCTGTGACTCGGCCCCCAGGTTAAGGAATAGGAGCCTCTCCCATTTCCAAAAAACTGTCTAGTCTCCTCCTTTAAACACCCAATGGCGTCCCTGCAAAGGAATACATGTTACTTGTTCACCTCGCATGAGCCAAGCCTGAGCTGCTCTCCCCATGACATCATTTGTTTTACAAAGCTGGGGCAATCACTGGAAGAATGGAAAAGTAGAGGGGGCTAAGCAGAGGGATAGCTCTGTGGTTTGAGCATTGGCCTGCTAAAAGCAGGGCTGTGAGTTTAATCTTTGAAGAGACCACGTAAGGATCTGGGGCAAAAATCAGTACTTGGTCCTGCTAGTGAAGGCAGGGGGCTGGACTTGATGACCTTTCAGGGTCCCTTCCAGTTTTAGGAGATAGGATACCTCCGTTGCAGTCAGACCCCATCAGTGCATGGCCTGTATGATTCAGCTGCTGACAGCATGCATATACCTGCCACCTGTCTTTATTCTAGTGTCTTGTTTTAGTAGAGGACTGTAGGAATTGACTCCCTTCTTTACAGCAGCCTTCTGTCACAATGATTTTTAAAGTCTTTCCACAGTTCCCAGTTTTACTGAGCAGTTAAAGACTCACCTACAATACACAACTGATTTTTGCTGATCCCCTGGTTAGTCACTGCAGGCAGGCTACCCTGTGTGTTATGAAGCACCATCTACTGTGCCGCACCCCTTGGAGAACTTTATATGTCTTTCCCCTCTAGGAATTTCACAGATGAATCACTAGAGTTGGGAGATGGAGTATTGGCAGTGAACAATGACATATGGAATAGGAACATAAGAATGGCCATACTGGGTCAGACCAAAGGTCATACTAGCTCAGTATCCTGTCAGTGGCCAATGCCAGGTGCCCCAGAGGGAATGAACAGAACAGGTAATCATCAAGTGATCCATTCCCTGTGGCCCATTCCCAGCTTTTGGAAAACAGAGGCTAAACAGAGGATCGCGCCGGGAATGGCACTTTCAGGGAATTCACTGTAGTTCTGAACAGGATTGTGTGGCTAATTATTTCAAATACTACACAGTGCTTTCTTTGCACAGAGTGCATTAAAATGCACACTAATAAGAATAGTCTGTGCTTATGTTTTGTCACAGGGAAATCGAGGCAGGATATAGGGGAGAGTAATAAAAGAAATGTGAAAATTTCAAAGTGAAAAAAGCCTGGAGAACGGAGGAGGTTTTTGCTTTTTGTTTCAAATATTCAAAATTGGTCCACCTTTTGGGAAAAAATTATGGGAAATATCCATTCTTCATTTCAAAATTGGAGAGAAAAAGAGCCCGTTATTCACTCAGAATTGCACCGTTTTGAGGAATAACAATAATGTGACGTTGTTGCAGAAATGTCATGAACATTAAATTTCTAGATCACAAATTTTTGCTTGAAATGTCACAGAAAAAAAATGTAATCACTTTCACACGGTTCCAGTGATCGCATCTGCATGTAAATAAAGGAGACCTTTTTCTTTCCAGTCCCTGCTGTGGTTCTCTTCTCTGCAACCTGGGCATGGATTGATTTCAGTGGGACTGCTCTCAGTAAGTAAAGTTAAAAACGTGCATAAGTCTTTGCAGGATAGGGTCCTTACCATGAGCATAGAACTTCCCCTGACACCAAGAGAACAGAACAAGAACAGAATATGCAGAAGAGATCTGTAATGCAGATAAAAGATCCACACAGTGAATCAGGGAGGATTCTCTTGCCCTTAAAGTATAAGGGAATATGGAGTTCAGTCACCTTTAAAGAATGGCATCCTGTAGCCTGCAACAAGACTCAGATATGTGACTAAAGGACAAAACTAGGTAGTAGGAGAGATAATTGGAAACATGTGATAATGATGGTATATGGCTGGGAAAACAAGGAAAAGGAAAAGATGATTAGGGCTGAAGAGCTGAGGAGTTTATTAGTTAAATCAAGTGAATGGTGCAGTGGAAAAACAAACATTGGTGATGAGTCCTGGGAAAAGTGTGCTGAAGATATGGTGGAAGGAGAGATGGAACTGATAAAAGTGATGACTGTGTGGAATAAAATTCAGATCTGTCTGGAGGAGACAACATTTTAAGACCTGCACAAAATCCCCTGAAGAGGCTGCTCAGGTGTCTGCCTGCTTCTCAGAAGCATGTATCCGAGGGCTAGTCTACATTAGAAATGCTACAGCAGTTGCACCGCTGCAGCGCGTCTGGTGAAGACGCTGTATGCCAATGGGTGAGAACTCCAATAAAACCACCTCCATGATAACGATGTCGGCGAGAGAAGCTTTCTTGCCAACATAGCATTGTCCACACCAGCGCTGAGGTCAGTGTAACTTATGTTGCTCAGGGGGGGTGGCTTATTCACACCTGAGCGACATAATTTATACCAACATAAGTGGATGCACTACAACAAATGAGATTCTTCCTGACACTTTAATATAACATGAGACTGATATGTTTGGACTCAGGCTTGATGGAAGTTTGTTTGGAAGTATGAGTGGATTTCAGAAACATTATGGCATCCATAGAGAGAATAGTTTGGAGGTGCCAAGATCTTAGGATCCACCCTTAGAATGGAAACATTTGGTAGAGTTATTCTGTGAGCCTCATGAACTGAAAGTGCTTTGTGGATCATGGCTCGGATGTGTCATTAACTGAGACATTTACCTACAGGGACACCAGGGTCATGGGATTGTTGCTCATGCAGGAAGTGCTGCATTCACTAAGTGTTGAGTAACCTCTCAAAAGTCAATGGCTATGCAGAATATATCTAAGTGACGTAGATATGAAATTAGGGCTTACTTCATGTGTCCTCACACTTCCCCTCCATCACTAAAAATAACAAGCCTAGATGTTGCTCTCCAAGAATTAAAGAGTCAAACAGGATCTACATTTCTATTAAAATGAGAGTGGGGCCTGAGGCTAGAAGTTTAGGTCCAAACTTCCCCAAAAGTACAAGGAGGCTTGGATCTGGTGACCCTGTTTGGATCCATCTTACAAAGATGCGTCTGAACTTCTGAAGTTCAGATCCAGATCTGGATCCAGATCCAAACTTCTCCAATGCTTGTGGAGGGAAGAAGTTTAGGGTCCAAAGAGATTTGGAAACAGTGATCCAAGTCAGGGCCATATCTAACAAATAGGGGGAGAAGTCTTTTGCATATTCCACCTCTTCACCCATCCACATCTCAGTCCTACCCTTACTCACATGAATAGCTCCACTGACTTTATAAATGTTGGACCTGATGCTGGTCTGATTTGCACTGGAGTAACTCAGGAGTAACTCTGTTGAAGTCAGTGGAGTTATATTCCTATAAAACCAGATGAAAGTCAAACCCAGTTACTTAATTCAGTCTGCTCACATCAGTAAGGGCTACAAGATCAGACTCATGATAGTGATTTAAATAGAGGTACTTGATCCAGCACAACGTAAAAGCTGTGACAAGAGAGAACACATCCAAGTTTGTTACAGGTAGATTCCAATCTCTGATTTCATCATGTACAGGGAGATCTGTTCTGCTTAAGGTACTTTGCATTGTTGGACTGATGTGAAGTACCCAGAATTTAAAATATTCCCAGGAACATTGTTGTATATGCAATAATGTGTTTCCTGTTCAAGAAACAATTCCACAGATGTGAAGTTTAACCTGTGAGCTTTAAGATTCTGCTGAAGTGTTACACGTGAATGAATCCCTGAGGGCAACAGGCTATACCTAGAGTTATTTAGGGCATTTAGCAGAAAGAGTTGGGGTGGGAGCAGAGTTCTGATAATATGAATTTAAAGATAATATATTTTCTTCACATCCACTCCCCAAGCTCTCTCTCTCTCTAGGTTAGAAAAACAGCCCCACCTACATTAGTGGCATAGGGCTTGATCTTGCGAGGTGCAAAGTGCCTTCAGTCTCCATGGAAGCCAATGGGAGTAGGTGTGTGGTACCTTCAGGAGTGGAAGATACTTAGCACCAGACAGGATCAGATGCATAACAAACCAAGCCCATAAATAAACCTGCCTTTTATGATTACTTAGGTCCTAACTCATCAGGACATGCTTCCTTCACATTAATTATTGTTCATCTGAGTCAGATCTCTTTGAAACATCTGATGTGACAGATACATGTGGCAAGCCCATGTGTCAACAATACATTCAACTGATAAACAATGGTGCTTTTTATAGCACTTTTTTTTTTTGAGGATCTCAAAGTACTTGATAAACATGAAGCTTCACAGTGCCTCCAGAGAGGAACACATTTACAAAATGGGTAAAACTGAGGCACAAAAGTAAAGTGACTTGTCCAAAGCCACAGAGCCAAGAATAGAACCCAGGAGTCCTTATTCTTCGTTCTCTGCTCCAGTCACAAGACTATCCAGGGATTGAGAAGAGATTAGTTACTAATTTTCTCACTATGTCTTCTAGTCATAGTCTTTTCCCTTAACCCCCGGGTCTTCTGTCTTTTGCATATTAGTATTATTTGTGCTAGTTGTGACAGAGGCTCCTGTAAGAACTGTATTCCTGTGACACTAGCTACTGTACAAACACACAATGTGACCCAGTCCCTGCCTGGAAGAACTGACATTCACAAATACGTTACATGTTTTGTATCCTCCCTAAAAAAAATCTAAACAAAGAAACTCAAATTAATTTCAAAACCCTTCTGCTGCTGATGGAACACTGGGAACTTTGGAAAAACATTCCATATGGAAGTATATTATGTTTGTTATAATTTGGATTTATTATCCCCTTTTTCATTTATTGATGTGAATCAGGAGTAATTCCATTGAAATCAAGGGAGATATTGTAGGGAAGGTGAGACCAGAATCAGGTGCAGTGCCCACGAAGTCACTTGCTCTGGTTGCTTAAGTGAAAGTTTTTGATGCATTCTGTCATCATCAGGATTGTCACAGTCCCAGAAACCATTGCAATGCCACAGACCAGGGTAGAGAATGAGTCTGTGGCAGATGAAGGGGTGAGAAGCAAATTCCCTGTTTCCATGCCAATGTTCTGAGCTACAAAAATGAAGGAAAGGGAAATATGTGAGAGTAAATGGGAAATAACACAGTGCAGGGCCCAGTTCAGGCCTGGTGTCAGCAGGTGCCTCCTCATTAACTTGCACCTGCTCATACCTAGTCTGAACTAGTCCTACAAAGCTTACCATGGGCTGGCATTTGGTCATTAAGGGGCCCTTTCGCATCTGTACAGGGATATAGGAGAGGGAAAGGACTCACTCTCCCCACCTTGCACAGGCCACTGTATGGCTATCTGTGTTGTGGCTCCAGGTCTGCAACTGGAAGGGAAGAGGCAGGGAATAGACAGAGGTATGGCGCTGCCAAGCTATGTGCTGGCCTACATTGATGTCTGGCTACACCTGAGCAAAAAGTACCACATATTATTCCCCCCACCCCCAGGGAACCTCACCTGGAACAATGCCACACTGAGTCCTACTGCTGGTTCACTGTCCTCCCTCTCAGTTTCTCATGGAGCACTTGTCTACATGCCATCCCCTAATACGGTTGCTTGCAAATAGCATGTTTAATGGAAGGAGCACAGGGGTGGGAGCCGGGAATCCTGAGTTCTAGTCCTGACTCTGATAGGCTAGGTCACTGGGGGTGAGTTACTTCCCAGCTTTGTGCTTCTGTAAAGTGGGGGAAACGAGCCAAATCCCTAGCAGGTGCTGAGCCTCTGAAATTCCAAAGTGAAAAGTATTAATAAATAAAAATAATAATGTTGGTGCAAACTAACAAAAGCATCATATATAGGGTCAGCTCCTCAGCTAGTGTAGCTCCATTGAAGAGAATAGAGCAGAGCTGATTTACAGCAGCTAATCTGACTCTAAAAGTTTAAAATGTCCCTTTAACAGCAGAGGGATCAACCTTTACACTGATTTTCTTTGCTATTGTATGTCTGTGTCAGAAACCCTGATGGTAAAGTAATTTTCGCATGTACCAATTTAAGGTCTTCACACCATACTCCTGCAGTGAAGAATCAAGGCACTCTCTTTTGCATTTGGTTTTCAATTTCCAGCAATGGCTGCTTGTGTTGGGCTCTGTACAGTCCGAGTGCACCATAAATAAAAGTCTGGTAATATAGTGCAAAAGGCAGAGATGGGTATGGTCTGAACACAACCTGGACACCCCATCATACTTGAGTTATAATTCTGTCTTGTCAGGCAGGGCTTATCTACTTGGGGACACTCAGAAAATTAATCTGAATTAATGAGTGTGTGAATTTAAAGTGGATTAGTTAAACCCTTGTAAATTGTGTGGCTGTAATTCAGGTTATCTGTGAATTAAACTAAACCGAATTAAGATTACTTTAATTCTGAATGAAAGTGTCCACACAGGAGTTTAATGCAGTTTAATTTATCCACTTCTTCCCACTTTAGTTAATTCAGATTAATTTTGCTGAGTGTCCCCATATAGATAAACCCTCAATCTCTCTGGCACTGTCTACACTTAAAATGCTACAATGGCACAGCTATATTCACTATAGGGTCGGGAGAACCTTTCCTGTTGCTGTAGTTAAGTCATCTCTCTGAGATGCTAGATTGCCAGAAGAATTCTTCTGTTGACCTAGTGCTGTCTACTCTGGGGGTTAGGTTGGCATAGATACATCTTTCATACTCCTGAGACGTAGCTATGCCAATGTAAGTTTTCAGCGTAGACCAGCCCTCTGTGCCTTTGGCCAAATGGTTTATCCTCTCTGTGCTCTACTTCCCGATCTGTAAAATGGAGTGAATACTATTTACTGCAGGGTTGTGAGAATTAATTATAGTGTTTATAAGGCAGTGTGTCAGTGCTAAATAGTGGCAGTATTATTGCTTCCTGGACCTGGTGTTGCGTGACAGTAAGGAGAAAATGTTTTTAAGAAGTATCAGATCAAGTATATTCACACAGAGTGCAGTAGTAACAGGACTTTACTGAGTTCTGCATTATTTTGAGACCATATTAATATTTGCAGAGGTTAGAAATAGGCCTACCCCATACACCTTGGTTTGGACACCCTGGCATTTGAACCTGGATTTGGCTCTGATTCAGAATTTTGCAACCCCAGATCATTTCTAGTTTTTGCATCTTTTAGGCCTGTTTCTGCTCCTGTGGAAGTCAACGGCAAAATGGATTTCAATGTGTGGCTGAGAATTGGGCTCTGCTGAAACTAAGTGGAACATGGAGTGCTTCTCATGGGGCCCAATCTCCTTGGTAAATTCTGACAATTCAGTCTTTTGAGTGGTTATTTTATGGATAGCTGCTGTCACAACTGTGGAACATTCCTATAGGATTTAGCAGATTGCTAATCTTTCTATAGATTTTTTTTAACCAGTAGGCTTTGATAACTGGGATGTCTGGGGGAGATGGTGTAAATCTTATGCCAGGCCTACCCATATCCAAAGCAGGTCTCCAATGTGAACAATGTTGGTAAAGAAAGCCAGATCCATAACTTCGGGATAAGGATTAGTTCCAAGGGCAGTGTTGGTTGGGCCTGGGCACTATGGTTTAAAAGTCACATAGAAAGGATTTCATTCTCTGTTAAACTCCATAAGTTTTCAGAATAATTTTTATAGACCTTTGAGTAATTGAGTAATAGAATCCTACAGGTTTTATCGCTGTTACGTAGGAATTTTCCATGAGGACCAGGACACACACCTCAGGGCATTGGAGGAGGAGTTAGAAACTTATCTTATCTGTTGTAATGTCCCACTATCTAACCTCTCATGCCAAAAGTTCACGACTTTGGTCCATCTCTCGTCTAGCATTACCCATTTCTGTCAGCAATCACATGTCCAAAAGTCCATGAAAGTGACCATCAAGTATCTGTGCACCCTCAGGCACTCAAGTATTTAACTTTATGTCACCACATAGAGTTAGAATAACAATGAGCAGTGTTCAGAAGAGACTTTTCAAAAGGCTGATCTCTCTGGGAGCACATTGTTGTGCAATTTCAGGGTGTAAAGCAAGCCACTTGGCTGATAAGGCAGGAGTCATTGTAAATTGTTTTAAAAGCCTTCTGGTTTGAACATTTACATATTTATCCTTTACTGTTAAGAGACATTACCTTACCTTTATTCACATCTTGTATTCTTTCCTCAGGGACATGCTAGAAGAATACAAGCCCCTACAGAGGAAATGGAGTATCATCACCTTAGATTAAATACAAATATCCTGTTTTATGCTGAGGGTACTGAGGAGGCTTAGGGGTCAGGAATAGACTAGTGAAGAGATCTTCTGCCTCTCATACAAGCAGCAGGGCAGGATTTTTAGCAAGCACTCAGAAGAACACAAGACCCAGGGCCTAGCTTCCACACCAAGCATCCAAAGAGATTTAGTGATGTACACTACAGCCTGCAGCAAGGGCTACTCAAAGGAGCATGTGCTGCTTTTCAAAAGGAAGGTAAACTGTGCCCAGTTGCTTGTCATCCCATCTCACTCAGTGATGTTCTGATCTAGTGGCTCAGGTCCCAGGTACGGTAGGATCCCACAGAGTCTACTCCACACCTCTTCCATGCACCTCCATCATGTTAAGATGTGGTTCTGCTTAGCCCAGGTCAGCACTACACACTTACTTTGGTATAACTACATCGCTCAGGGGTGTTAAAAATCCACACCCCTGAGTGACATAGTTATATCGACCCTAACCTCTGTGTAGAATAACAGGAGGAAAAAGCAGTACAACATTATTTTTGTCACTAAACTCAGCAGATCTGTCTCTGAATCCAGACAGGGAGCTGATCTATTAAGTAGGAAGATGCCTTTTTTACAAAATCACTCTAGGACTGCTCTTTAAGGCTGGCGTGTTCAATTAAAGAAGTAAAGCTATTAATAGCCCAATAAAGACAACTGCTAGGGTAAATACCTCAGGAGATCAGCATATTACTAACTGCAGACATGCATTATGAAAAGTCTTAACAGGGATGCTATCAACATAAAGCTAATAAAAAGATTCCTCACCTATGTTACTAAAAACACCAGACATTTGTATTAAAACTGCAACAGTTCTAAGAATCTGATTTATTGTTCACTCTATGTTGCTTGTTTAGGACCCAGCACTGCCAGTAGGATGTTGCTTTAGGCACATGAGTAGTCCCAATAACTAAGCATGTGTGTCAATGTTGGCAGGATTTGGGCCTTGATTTTTGCTCTTCAATAAGCCAGACAAAGAAACCGAATTAGTCAAGCCCACTGTTGTTTCTACTCACTTTCTGATTGTCATGTGCTAGCAAGAGAGACAAGGTGGGTGAGGTGTTTTTTATTGGATTAGCTTCTGTTGGTGAAAGAGAAAAGCTTTTGAGCTACACAGAGCACTCTCAGGTGTGGGAAAGGTACTCCAAGTGTCACAGCTAAATGCAAGATGGAACAGATTGTTTAGCATAAGTAGTTAGCACATATTCTAAGGGACCATTCAAGGAGAAGTAGCCTGTTAACACCTCAGCAGTCATAGAACAAAAAAAGGGGTGTTAGTAGGTTACAGATTGTTGTAATAAGCCATAAATCTAGTGTTTAGCAAAGTTATGAATTTAAGCACCCAGGCTTGTCTTTTGAAGGATAAGGACTGAGAGGTCAGCTATGCAGTGATTGTTCTGTGAACAGTGTTCGCCCACAAGTGATACGGTGTTTTTGTCTTTTTTCATTTTTCGTGTGAGTTCATTCGAGAGTGCGATGATTGTCTGGTTTTGTTTCACCCACGTAGTTCTTGTTGGGGCATTTGATGCATTGGATGAGGTACAACACATATTCCGATAGGCATGTGTAGGACCCCTGCATCTTGAAGGGCTGTTGTGGGGGGTATTGATCATTGTAGCAGTGGAGATATTGGTGGTTTTGCATCTGTGGTTAAGGCAGGGTCTGGTGCTGTTTGGAGTTGGTGGGTCCTGATCTTTGGGGGGAGCTTGCTGCTGCTGCTGAGCTTGTCGAGGTTGGGGGGCTGTTTGAAGTCAGAAGAAGGAGTTTAGTAAGAAGGAGTTTAGGAGTTTCTTTCAGGATGTGGGCCCCATGATAGGCCTCTATACAGGTCAATTGCATTCTGAAAGAGTTAAATACTAAATAATGCTAAAATACAGCTGCAAATATACCAGAGGGAATTGATTCTTTCCCCTTTTGAAACTTTCAAAAATCATATCACATGCTTTCTGCACCTGTTGGACAGGCAGCATTGCATGTAAAGAATTTCCTGTCAAATGGCAATAATAGAAGATCTCAGGGTGATATTTTTCAGGAAAGGGTAACTATGTATGCATTGCTCAGATTTCATTTGATTAGGTGGAACTCCAGATTAGATCCAGACCAAGAAACAATTTTGCAATCCAGTGTATAGTTTATGGTAAATGTATTATTTTTGTATGCCAGCCAGTTACTGCTGGATTTTATTCTATTTTTGGCTGAGTGCTGCTTCACGTGAGGTCTGGGAACATTGCACAACACACTCCCCCCAAAAAAACCACTCACTGAGGTAGGAAATATTTCAGACAGTCGTCAGGGCCCAATCCTCCTCCTCCAGGAAGCCAAACTGCGTTTAATTATTGACTTCCAGAGACATACGATCCAATCTGGCCCTTGTTGCATTAAGTTGATATCTGAATCATTTTATTCTTTAAGAGCCATGCAGAAATTCAGTGGTATCTCTTTTGCTGCACATATAATAAATTCACTGACTCTTAGTGGGAGTGCACCTGCACAAAGCAGCTGTACTCCATGATTCTGACATCCTAAATGCCTCATCCTGCAGGCTTTGATGCACATTTAACCTTTAAGCACGTGAGTTGTCTCATTGAAGTCAGTGACTTAATTGGAGCCAGCGTGATCGCTCACACGTGCTTGTAGGATTGGGGCCTAAGAATGCAGCCTGATACTGCACACTTGGAACGTGGTTTTACACCCTTAATCCATTTTGTTCACATTTTGCAAATCATGCTTTGGTTACAGACAATGAGACGACACTGGTCGATTACCCCTGCTCTTTCAAATCAGCTTCATCTTCTGGTTCTCGTGTGCTAGCATAAAGCTGCTGTGTTTGGGATTCCAATACCCTAGGGCTGATTGGCCTGATCCAAAGCCCACTGGTGTCTTTCTCATGGGTTCCAAAGAGCCTCACAAACTCCTTTGTTTCACTGTAAAAATATATGTATATAATATTTCCATGCCTGTGTTTTTAATCCCCCTCTTCTTTTCACCTTTTTAAAATATAAGCTAAACCTTGGACCTTAATTGCCAACCCCTCAACATTCACTTATTCAGGCATTAAATCTAATCTAAACCCTGTTTGGAACCACAGAATGATTTGCATCTGGCCATTAGTATATTTCAGTCCTGCAATTTACAGTCTATTGGATGATGCTGCAGATGTGGCTCAAAGCTCTCTAATTTAGACTGCGCAGGGGTGGATTAGGCGTCCAAGTGCCTGGGTTCTATTCTTGGTTTGTCTCTAGTTTACTGTAGCTTGGATAAGTCACTTAAAAGGAGCTGATTAGGTGAGGTGCTGAGCACCACAGGTATTATTGACTTCTGTTAGAATTAGGGGTGCTCAGAAGCTGTAAAAATCAGCTGCCTCAAAGGTGTGTTGTGGAGATTAATTAATTCATGTCTGTCAAGCACTTTCCTTGGAGGACAGGTTCCTGGGGACCTACATAGTGTTACTATTCCTTCTGAGACAATAGATATTGTTGCATAAGCCATTTGGATTGGTGCTGGCACTAATTATAATAACAAAACAAATGTTTTGGATTATTGAAGTGTTAAACCTCAGGCTCTGGGGAAAGCAAGAATAATCTCTTTTTAAAACCCAGGGACTAAATTCGTCCCTGGGGGAATGCCACCAAAATCAAATTGCCAAACTCCCATTGACTTCACGGGGCCAGAATTTCACCCCAGGGTTTTCTGTTGCACAGCACTGTCTCCCAGTGGCATATGGTCAATGTCTGATGGCTTTTGAAACTCTAGATTATTGATCTAAGTACTGTAAACTCCATTTGTCTGTCAGGAAAAGCCTTCCTGCAATGGACTGCATTAGAAACCCCTTGTGAAAATTCTGACACCGTCTATTCAGTGGGATGCTTTCCATGTCCCTGAAATTAACCTCCTTTCTATATCCTGAGAAATCATCCCTGCCTGGGATCAAAAGCATACTTGTCAAGAGCAAACATTTAGCCTTCGGAATGTACCAGATTGCACAAAGAAGCAAATTGTTTAAAAAAAAAAAAAAAATCCCAGGAGTATAAAACCCCCTTACAAGGTCTTTGCTTCCCCCTCAGTTATACCAGCTGAACACTGTGCTGTTCTATTAATATAGTCAGTGGGCAGATCCTCAGCTGCCGTAGATTGGCATAGCTGCAATGAAATCAAGGAGCTCTGCCAGTTTACACCAGCTGTGAATCTGGCTCAACATATCTGTCAGGAACAAGGTTCCATCAAAGTCCATCTCAGCATCAGTTTACACAATATTGCCACCTCCCTTCTCGGTAATAGAGTAAACCTGTTTTAGGTTTCCCAGTCCCTCCCTCTCCTCTGTGCAACCCCTGGTACTGAGGGAGTTATGTGCTATACAAATTATACCAAAAGATAGCCCTTGCCCCAAAAAGCTCTACATGACAAGCAGGACATGACAGGAGGACAAAATCGACTAATAGGGTAGGAGGATGAGGTCACAGAGCTCACAGGACTGAACACAAAAGCAGAAGTCAGAGCTCATCAATTGCTAGAAGATCCTCCAAAATTTCTTCACAGTCCAAAGTCATGCTGAGTCTGTCAGGCCTTTTCCATCAGTCTCTTCCCGCTCCTCCCCCATAATTCCCATGCTGCCTCTTTAAGCTGATGTTCTACTGAAATCAGGTATGTCTGGTAATACAAGAGGTACATTCCTGTGGTATATACATGTCCCTCATACATTTGGCAGTAATCAACTTATTAAAGTAGGTCAACTCATGGAAATCGTATTATGGAACAACATAAATGCTCAGCCCTCTGCAATAGCTGGAAAGGCTAAGGATGAACAATTACTTTGCTTGTGGCTTTAAGTTGTCCAAAGTGTGATAGACCCTGGAGGCAGCTGTTTACAGCTGTGTTGTCAAATGGGACTAAGGTTGGGAGAGCAATCAAGAGAGTGAGGAAGGTTTCGGGTGGCTCATTTCTTCTAGCTCATTTCATTACAAAGAGGCTTTTGTATTGCAAGGGGAAGAAGCTGGGTGACTGACTGACTTTATAAATATGCCTTAAATGTTTTGTTTGCAGAGGTATTTTAACTGGGTTGGTCACAGGATATGAGAGAGACAAGGTGGGGGAGGTAATATCTTTTATTGGACCAACTTCTGTTGGTGAAAGAAACAAGCTTTCAAGCTACACAGAGCTTAGACCTGAAAAAGAGCTCTATGTAGCTCAAAAGCATGTCTCTTTCACCACCAGAAGTCCAATAAAAGATATTACTTCACCCACCTTGTCTCTCTTGATTAGTGTAAGGAGAATAGGGTGAAACTGCACTAATGTGCTCACATGGCCATTGAAAGGGAAAACAAAAAGTTCCTCGTGCTACCAGTGTTCTCACAAGCCCTGTGTGTGTTACGCTGTGAATGGCAGTGACGGGTTATTCCAGAATAATAAGCTGTGAATGGCAGTGACAGAGGTTATTCCAGACTAATATGCAGACCAGGAGTATAAATGTCTCTAAAAAGGACTTGGAGGGAATTTAATGCTTGTGAAAAGTGCTGGATGCTGATGTGTTCTGTTTAACCACAGAACAAATAGTGATAGGACAAGATTCCTTCACGCTACCCAGCCAACACATCACGCCCCTCTCCCAAAGCAATCACCTTGCTGGGCAAGAGAGGAGTCCAATATCTGGGGCCGATTCAATTACTGGCTTGGCTTCTCTGCTGAGGCTGGCAGTGTGATGTGAACAATGGGAAGTGGACTGAGATTCACAAACGTATCGGCACACTGACCAGCTATCGGATGGTAGACAGAAATCTTCTCCAGTACACTGACTAATGCTAAAGCATTTCTCTTCCAGGGGGATAATGTCACTATAAAAGATTAGCAGCAAATAACAAGAAGATGTATGATGCTATACACAATTCAGTGAATCTCAGCAAAGCCATGAAGCTATCACAAGGATGAATTTACTGAGAGGATGTATCCCTCCCTCTCTAGACTTTCAGCAGGTTCAGGGTGTACTGTAGCTGGACATTTGGTAAGGTTCTCTGTTTCTGTGTCTTTGGCATCCCAAGTTGTACTCCCCAGTGGGTCACAAGCGGAAGGGGCATGAAGCAAGAAGGAAATTCTCCATTGGTTGGGATTTTTAAATTTCCACTGGATGTCTTTAGGAAAGACAACCATAGATGCCTGGGCTGGATGTAGGAATTGCTGGGTGACATTCTCTGGTCTGTGCTATGCATGCAGGTCAGCCTGGATAATTAGAATAGTCTCCTCCGACCTTTTTTATGGGCCAGCTTCTCATTAACAATCTGGCCTTTTTAAGCCACTCAGGTGGCACAAAGGGGTCAGAATCTGGCCATAAACAACATGTGGAAAGTTTCCCCTTGTAGAGGGGAAAGTGTCTCTGGAAAAATTGGTGGACTGGTTACTTTGCCAGCCACTCCCACGCCTCCTGGCTTAGGCAGCATGTTAAGGGATGGAGGAGGTGTGCCAGGGGCAAGCGCATGGTGCAGTATAGTATAGTATAGTATAGTATAGCAGAGCTCTACCAGTGCTCCACTGCTGTAAGTTAGAGTAGCCTAAAAGGTGCTCTAACTTACGCCAGAACGAGGCTGACACAGAATCAGAGTTTCATAATGGACACAGAGCTCAGACACTGGGGAAAACTGAGCCCTATTAATCTCAGAAAACATGCCATACAGACCAGAGTCTGGTTTCAGGTACCAGTGTAGATATGGAGTAACTCCACTGACTTCAACAGAGTTAATATGGCACAATTTAGATCAGACTCAGGCCCCACATCTCTTTTATTTATAGGTCCTGTGCATGTACTGATTCATGATGGGCATGAATTGACAAAAGACCATGGAATACAACCCCTGCATGAAGCACATTCCAAGGTGCTGGGCAGAGAAACCCCCCACACTCCAGCTGAAATGAACATGTGAACTAGAAATAACACAGAGGAGGGAAATAAGTTTTCAAACTAGCAGATTGAAGATCACTAGTACAAATATCACAGCAAATCCTGAAGTCCTTGGTTGCACAGCTGAATTACTTTACTCCTGTAAGTAAGCCCATTACTGATATTCGTGTTTGCAGGATCAGGCCTTACTCATTTTTTCTTGCTCCTCATTAGGCAACACTCACTGTATACTGGAAAGTATAAGGCTGAGGGGACTGATCCAAAGCCTGCTTGAAGTCACTAGGAAAGTTTCCCCGGATTTCTAGTGGGCTTCAAATAAAGCCCTAGATGTGTTTGTGAATTAGAATAGCACTTGCAGTCTCACCAGCTACAGCTGAATGAAAATACATAATACTGTTTAAGAACCTAGAAGGGCTGTATGATGGGTCCAGTGGCTGGTGCAAGGGCGTGGGAGCCAGGACTCCTGGTTTCTAATCCTGGCTTCATCTAGGGTTACCATACGTCCGGATTTTCCCGGACATGTCCGGCTTTTGGGGGCTCAAATCCCCGTCCGGGGGGAAATCCCCAAAAGCCGGGCATGTCCGGGAAAATCGGGAGGTCAGCCGGGCCGGCGGGGAGCCGGGTCAGCCGGGCCCGCGGGGAGCCGGGCCGGCGGGGAGCTGGGTCAGCCGGGCCCGCGGGGACCCCGGCCGGCGGGGAGCCGGGTCAGCCGGGCCGGCGGGGAGCCGGGCCCGCGGGGCCGGGAGCACCTGGCAGTGCTGGGCGGGCCAGGGGTGGTCGGCCGGGGCCGGCACCCCAGGGCCCGAGCTGACCCAGGCTGGAAACGCCGGGGGGCCAGCCTGGGCCGCGCCTCCTCCCCCCACACCCCCCTTACCTGCTTCAGGCTTCCCGCGAATCAAATATTCGCGGGAAGCAGGGGAGGGGGCGGAGACTTTGGGGAGGGGGCGGGGTTGGGCGGGGGCTGGGGCGGGGCTGGGGCGGGGCTGGGGCTGGGGCGGGGCCGTGGGCCGTGGAGTGTCCTCCATTTGGAGGCACAAAATATGGTAACCCTAGCTTCATCACTGAGTTGCTGTGTGACCTTAAGCAAGTTGCTTTATCCTTCTGTACCCCAGGTAGCCCATCTCTAAGAAAAAACAAACAAACAAACAAAAAAAACAGGGATAATGATCTAAGGGCTTGTCTATACATGAAAGTTGTTCTGCATTAAGGCAGGGTGTGAATTCAAAGTGGAGTAGCTATGCCTTGACTATTATAAAGCACATTGCTATCTGTGGATGGCAATTGGTATAATACATGCTAATTATTGCTAGGGTGACCAGATAGCAAGTGTGAAAAATCAGGACACGGGGTGAGGGGTGTAGGCACCTATATAAGAAAAAGCCCCGAATATCAGGACTGTCCCTATAGAATCAGGACATCTGGTCACCCTAATTATTGCTATGATTATCATCCAGCATCTGGCAAGGATGGGGTTAAAAGCCCATCCCCAGCATAAGAGCTGTAGCAGGTGTTGGCCCTCTTTGTTGCTGAATGGCTGGGTTCAGCTAAAACTGCTAGCCTCATAGGGCAGAGCCCATGGGCCTCTAGGAAGATTTAAACAATTGCTAGTGTACTAGGAGCTACCTGAACTATTAAACACCTTCAGTAGTTGGATTTGGGGTGGAACTGTTTTCCCACCGCAAAGGACAATACCCAGGTGTATCTACCAATAAGAGTGTAAACAACAGAAGTTGAACTGTTTTTATAACCACTAGGACACCTGACTGTGGAAATGTATATTCTGAGCTAAAATAAGATCCTGATCCTGTGGTCTCCTACATGTGAGTGGATCCCCCATCTCCATGATGACCCTGTGGAAATCAGTGGGGCTCTGCACAAGTGTTGTGTTAGGGGAGAGAGGAGGGGTAGTAGGGGCAGAAGCATGGTGGAGCTGAGCTCTGGTAATCCTTCACTGCTCTCTAGAACTACCTTGGCTCTGGACTTTGTAGGATTGAGGCCCAAATATTTTTCTTGTCGGGCCTGTGCACTGTGGGGTTTCACATTTGTCATTGGCTGGTCATGGCTACTAGATTTAGCTCCCAGTCCTGAAAAGATTTAATTGGGTTCTACCTGGATGGTTCCTTTTGTAAGATTAGGCCTTTATTTATTGCAGGGTAGTGTGGGGCTGTAGCATTGACTCCGATAGGATATAATTTGCTTTCATTTCATTATTTTTAGAAAAAACAATGATGCATTTCTTTATTGGGGAAAGAAAATGCACATGAAGGATGACTTGCGCTTTCTCAGGAGGGTGATGTCACTTGTGCAAACAGGTAAGTGGTGGCGTTGATGGGGGAAACCCTGGTCAGTTAATTCTAGCACTTGTGCTGGAGTTCTATGTGCACTTCCCTGTTGTTTTTCCTCTGTTAACTATTTATTAAATCTATGCACTGAGCATCATTCAGTAAGGAACTGGGCGGTGTATGTTATTTGTGCAGTTTTCATGTGCCCATCTCTTGTGTGCATGAAAGGCATTTGCATAGCTGTCTAATGTTCGTTAGGGTCATTTGAAAAACCCTTTTGTCTTGTTTCCCTTCAGTCATCAATCATCGTCTCCCCTCTACTTCCAACATGTAGGAGAGGGGCATACCAGGAATGAAAATGGAATGGGCAGGACCAAGAAAAACATTTGCTTTAGATAAATGCGTCACTTAAATTCACAAGACAAAAGGAATTTGCATGGAGCCAGGGTGAAAAGCTGGGCTTGTCAATAACATACTATTGATTGCTTCTCTGAGCAGCTACAGATGTCTGAGAGATGGTGTCAGTTAAACAGTAAAACAGTGGCATTGTGGCTTAGGGGGGATGTAAAAGGTAGCAAAACAAGGGTGTGATGGAAAATAATTAACAATAAAATTCCTATCTGCTTGGGATCCCCCAAACCTGTTCTGCTACTTAAGATTCTTGACATTGTGCCTAATCCTCAACATGCCATTTCAAAAGGTAAACCTTGAAACAGGCCAAGCAAAGCAGCTCTTTCATCTCTGAAGTGTTCGCTGCCAGGCAAATTTGACTCCCTTAGCTGCTGTGTTGCTAGCGTTCCCATGTTCCCATGCTATTGAGCTCTTCTCAGATGGAAGCAATGAAAAGATAAAAGGTACAGATACACCAGTGCAAGTCAGGAGTAACTCCACTATGGAGAACAGGAGTACTTGCGGCACCTTAGAGACTAACAAATTTATTTGAGCATAAGCTTTCGTGGGCTACAGCCCACTTCATTGGATGCATGTAGTGGAAAATACAGTAGGAAGATATATATACACATACATATAGAGAACATGAAACAATGGGTGTTACCATACACACTATAAGGAGAGTGATCAGTTAAGGTGAGCTTTTATCAGCAGGAGAGAAAAAGAACTGTTTGTAGTGGTAATGAAAATGGCACATTTCCAGCAATTGAAAAGGAGATATGAGGAACTGGGGGCGGGGGGGAGGGAAAAATAAGCATGGGGAAATAGTTTTACTTTGTGTAATGGCCCATCTACTCCCAGTCTTTATTCAAGCCTAATTTAATGATGTCCAATTTGCAAATTAATTCCAATTCAACAGTCTCTCGTTGGAGTCTGTTTTTGAAGTTTTGTTGTTGTAATGTTGCGACTTTTAGGTCCATTGTATGAATGGAGTTACACCAGTGTAAAACTGCTGCAAAATGAGAATTAAGCGGAAGGGCTTTCTGGAGGGGACTGAATCGGTGGGTCTGATTCTCCATTGCCTTGCCCTTTGTGCACTTACCTACAGCAGTGCAAAATGGTACCATTCAGATGTAGTAGTGTTTTACACCTGCTGTGCACTGGTGTAAATCTCTATATAAGGTGTGGGTCAATAGAAAATCAAGCCATGAAACTTCCCAGTTCTACTAAATGGTGGTTTCTCAGGCAACTTTTAGACTAACCCTAAAAATGTGTATTTACAAAAAGTACAGCAGGAGGATTAATTGTTTGCTTCTAGTAGGTGTTCTGTAGTTCCTCTATAAACAAAGCTTATTATCTGACTAATTTTGCGATGCAATAGAAGTGGGAAATTGGATGAGATTATTAAAGCCAGTTTCATGCTCCAGAGTGCTGAGATGTTGGTTGGTTGACCTTTGAGCTGTTGCTGTTCAGGATGAATGCAAAGCCTATTATTTATTATTAACTCTTTTATTGCATTAGGGCTAGAGTCCATCCAGGACAGAGCTTTATAGTGCCAGGCACTGTGCAAACATATTTGTTAGTCTAGCAAAAGGTCTTTAAAACTTACCAGTCCATACACAAAATTATTCATTTATATTTCCATAGCACGTAGGAGCCCTAATCATGGATCAGAACACCATTGTGCTAGGTGCTGTACAAACACAGAAGAAAAAGACAGTCCCTGCCCCAGAGAGTTTACAATTGACGTATAAGCCAGTAGATGGATACAGGCACGGAAACGACGAGACAGTATTGGTCAGCATGATAGGCAGCTCTCCAAGCATACCAGCACCCTAATCATTGCTAAGTTTTTATATGCATCACAGCAAAGGAGAATTTTAAGGAGGAGGAGGAGTTAGCTTTGCAGAATGTACTTGACAGCACTTTAGCATGATAATGAAAACACTGCCACCTTTACTCATTTAAAAAAATACTGATAGTGTGCTGTATACTTATGACATGGTTTTTGGCCGCTGGATGTACTTTTACTTTGTGATTAAGAAGAAGGAGATCAGTATACCTATGGTAAGTCTCTGTAACCTCCTCCACCCAACCGATTTTTGTTCTTAATTTTCATGCATAAACCCCACTTCATTATAACTCCCAATAAGCAGAGTGCTGAGGTGACTGATGCAGTGTTTGGGAGAGTGAAGATGGTGGCTGGCCTCTGGTTTTGTATCTTAGAACATCCACGTCCTGTTGCTTAATTACTGTATTGCTCTCTGTGTGGTAGATAGAATTTTTTTACAGTAAAAAATTCTTTCTTCTGTTGGAGATGAGGGGGGAGTTTGGCATGGGATTCACCCATCCTTTCCCCGTGAGCAAGGCCCCGCTTTGCTGGTGACTTTCTTCCAAGACGTGCAGGACGGGATTCCCTTAAAAGCCCTTCCATGTGGTTTCTATGACTTCAAGGGGCGAGAGTCAGATTTTTTTTTTTCCCCCAAAGGTGCTAAGCACCTAAAACTTCATTTGAGCTGTAGATGCTCAGCACTTTTGAAAATCAAGCCAGTTTACCCACAACTGTGGGGCTGCACCTAAACCCCAGACCCAAACATCCCCTGACCTTTGGGGAAGCTTGAACTTGGCCCAGAACTCTACGCCATTGGCCTATCTCCACTTTTACTTGTTTTCATTTAATTTTTCCTTCCTTCAGGTTCCCCAATCACCCATTGCCTCTGCACGCTAGCATTGCAGACTGCATGTGATTGCTGCTCAGAAGCACTGTCTTAAAATAAGCCTCTTGACAACCCCTAATTACATCCAAGAAAAATTGCATCCAAAATGTACCCGCTGTCTCGCTCCAAGTTTAAATTGGTGCTCTGAGCTATCCCTTCAACTCCTGCCAGTGATTGGTGCATGGGTCATTGCACAAAAACAGAACTGCTGTTATCCTGGGACACACTTGAAGCACTTTCCTTTACACCTAAAATGTTGAAAGGGATTGTTTAAAGTGAGTGAATTTAAACTGTATCCAGCCAACTGGACAAGCATGTGACAAAATTTTAATAAATAAAAGTTTACTGATGTGTGCCATATAATTTATTTTCCACAGTTCAGCCACTTCTTGTGGTGAGATATATATATATATTTTTTTTAGTCATCTTATAGCCTTAACTGTTCAGCTTTTCATTCTGAGTCTATAATAAACCTTCTGTAGTGGCTGTGTGTGGCAATGGTCCAGATCCGCCCCCAGTGTAAATTGACACTAGCACCATTGACTTTGGGTGAGGTTTGAAGGTCAAACAAGTTGAGGGTTTGGTCCAATATGTTTATTCCCTGCAGATAAGTGGCCATCGTTGTGGATCTGTGGTTCAGTTCTTAATGGCACTTCATTGTGGCTACCCAATATTCAAAATAGACTTTTTTTTTTTTCAGAATGGCTGAGCTGGGCCTGGATGTTTCAGAGGATTGGTAATAGGTTAAAAACTTCTGCTGTATGTATCACTATCTTGAATCCAGTGATGGTCAGATGTGTGTGTTAGAGAATCAAAGCAATAGTGTACGTAGTCCTTGGCCCCACAGTTCACAAGCCACTCATGACTGGGTAGTGGGAATAGAACAGCCAAGGTAACTTGGCTAATCGTATAGTTGGTGTGAGTTGCGTTGTGCAGCCCGTAGCTGTAGAGGCTGGGATTGAAGCTGAAGATGTACCGGAATTGCAAAGCCAGTGCATCTCCTTATAGTAGAATATCCATGAGGCTGGCCCTATGCTTACCCTCCATGCAGCCCTTGAGGGAGGGCATGGCCTAGGGAGGTATGGCAAAAGCATTCTGCCCTTTAGTTGCACTAGGATTTTGGATGGTTCCATAGGGGTGTCATAATAACATAGGTTAGAGACCCCTGGGGCTGCTCTAGCTTATGTTGGGAAATTCCCTGGTAGCTGGCTGGCTTCCAAAAATCTGGTGTTAGCAGGAAGAAGGCTGGTCCAAAAATCTGGTGTTAGCAGGAAGAAGGCTGGTCCTGGATAGCCCAGTGGTTAGGGCACTAGCTTCGGACTTGAGACCTAGGTTCAAGTCCCGGCTCCTCCATAGACTTCCTGTGTGATCTTGGGGCAGCTACTTAGAACTCTCTGCCTCAGTTCTCCATCTGAAAATTGGAATTAAAGAGCACTTCCCTGCCTCAAAGGAGTGTTGTGAGGATAGATACATTGAAGATTGTGAAGTAATGGGGACCATGTGAATAAGATAGAAGAATGTGGGAGAGGTGATGCCACACATCCTCAATTCCTGCTGAGCTCAGAATGTGGCCCTTAATGGGTAGAGAAATAATGGCGTGCGCACAGGGATCTGAGATCTCCTGTGTGCTAAGCCTGGGTTGGAGGCTGCCCCTCTGCATAACCTATATAAGTGCTAAGCAGTAGTAACACACTATAGGGTTTGTTCTGGGTCTTGCATACGTATTGGAGTCAGTGACATGCAGTCAATGTGGAGTGTTCATAGTTCATCAGTCCCATGTACTATATACTACAGGTGGGATTTCTAAAGGAGCCTAAGGGCTTGTGTATATGGAGAATTTGCACAGAGCATGCTGGTGTGTGGATTGAAAGCACTCCACGTGCACTAACTGGCTGTGTGGGCACTGCTATCACACTACAAGTTCTGAACAGGAGAAGATCAAAGTGCACTACAGACCTTCTAGTGCACAGTAGCAGGGTCCACAGGGTCAGTTAGTGCATGGCAGGCTGGTGTGCAGTAGATTTCCATCCCAGAATGCTGTGAACTCTCCATATGGACAAGTACTAAATGATTTTATTTTCAATGGGAAAATCCTCCTGAGTCACAAAAGTGCCTGTGAACCTTACAGTATGAACCTTACCCACCCTCCAGTAACAAGCTAGACTGCATGTACAATGTGAGAATGGGGAAAACATCAGCTGCAAAGTTTCATATTTACAAAATCTGGAAACCCCCAGAAAGTGCCTGCATCGCTGCATTTTGGTTATTTATTTTAAACATGCTCATTCTAGTTTCTGGCTTATTTGGATACACCTCATTAATACTGTTTTCTCTGTGTGACTCTTTCTGTAAGTTATTAAACTTTACATCCCACATTGACTAGTTAGCATAGGGCAAAGTCTTGCAACTTGACTTGTGATCTGGTGTTCAGTTTGGTATTAATTCTTTAGCAGAATCTACCAATGTATCATTCGGTACAGAAGCTAGGTGATGCTTGCACTTTCTTACACCTTAGCAACAAACTCCCATTCAAGGTCTTACATATAATTAATTGAAGTTATTTACTGGAAGTCAGAATATCATAACCTTTCATGTAGCCACTATGACTACTGGTGACCAAAATGGTTGTATCTTGGTAGCCCCATTGGAACATATAGTAGCCCAAATGAATTGGGGAGAGCAGTAGCTTGTCACGTTGTATGCTTCTTGAACCAGCATTGGCAGTTTTGTAGACTTTCTCATTATAAATTTCTACAACCAAATAGCTGCTTAATATTTTGCATTGCTGTATAGATCCTTATATGTAAGGATCTTGAAGTGTTTTCCAAACACTAAGTCTCACAATACCCCAGGTAGATAGGTATTTTCCATGTGTTACAGATGGGGGAAGAGAGGTAAGAGAGGATGAAGTAATTTACCCAAGGTCACATTGCAAGCCAATGGTAGAGCCAAAAATAGAAACCAGGAGTTCTGTCACCCTACCCCATCCTAACCTCTGGCCTTGGACTGGATTTCCCCACTGTGTATAATTAAGAGTTTCTGATTCTCTGCTCCCTCCATCCCAAACTTTCGCTCAAACTGTGTATTCCAGGAATAGTAATAGTACGAATGTTCTGAAAGCTCTTTTCATAACAACAGGTGACTGGCAGGAGGGGGCTTATCATAAGTTAAATAGGCGTGTGTCCAATGAAGGTGCCAAATGTACCTTAAAAGATTTTGCTTTCTGCAGCTCATTATATATTGGGCCCTCTGCTACCAATGAGTTTGACCTAAGGGGTCTCCATACTCATGGGAGGTCATCATAACAAAAAGGCAGCAATATGGCACTACAATTCCCTTCTCCTGAACTAAGAATGTAAATCTTCAGTACCCATCATCTCTTGTGAAGCTCAGCTCACCAGTCAGAACGGGTGAAGGTCAAGTGGAAACTTGGTACCTTCTATTTTCCTCTGTGAAAAGAGGCCACGTCAGATTTTTATGCTTTTGATGTCAAACTGTCTCTGACTGCAAATATTTCTATGTACATTTATTTATTTTTTTATAAACCCGACTGGGAAATCAAATTTGACATCTAGATAGGTTAAAATTGCAGAGACGTTAATGTGCTTGCCCTTTAAATGAATAGATTTGATCTTTCTCATACCCAAAGAACAAGGAGCTATCCAATGACATTTCCTCTTATCAGTTTTAAAATATACTGCTTGTTAGTCAACCCCTAACCACGTGGGATCAGACTGGAGTTTCATGTAGGGCACATGTCAATGCATGATTGTCTCATATTGGGAAATGATACCATCCTCTGCAGCATCTGGTACTGTCAGAGACAGGATCTGAGGCTAGATGGATCATTGGTCTGACGCAGAATGGCTGTTTGAAAGTTCCTAGTATAAAGTCCTGTTTAACGTGGCTGAATGAACTTGACCCAATAATACACATGGCATTTCCAAGTCATATGGCTAAGTGCTGACACATGGATGGCTTTAGTTACTGACGAAGTGTCAAGAACACAGAGGAAACCTCAGGCCTTACATTTTTTTTATTTATATCTTGGCTGTAACCTGAGTTAACACTGGGAAAGTTCATCTCTTATTTTTAATGCCGTCTGTGGCTTTAGAGATCTAATAACTTTACAATATGTCAAGTCCTCAAATGAACATTAACTTTCCTAACAATTAGCTCTGTGCCTTAAAGTTTAAGCAGGGTCCAGGAGCATTTCAAGCATTTGGATGCAATAAACAGTCTTCTGTAGTAGATTAAATATATACAAGACTAGAAGGCAGGGGACTTTGGTTCTAATCTCAACTCTGACACAGGCTTTCTGAATGACCCGGCCCAAATCGCACACAGTCTCTTCCCAGGAGATGCTGATCCCTCACCAAAGTCCCACTGAAGCCAGGGGGAATTGAGGGTGCACAGCAGCTGGGCAGGATGAGGTCTTCAACCTCTGTCTGTTCCCCCAAGCGTAAAACCGAGAGCTGCTTATCTCCCCTTTAGCATGGAGTGTGGTGAGGATTTATTTTTGTTTGTCAGTGTCAAGCACTGTGACCATGAGACTTGCTGCGTGGCTGTGTCTTTACTAGATTATATGTTCTTAAAATTCCCACCTTTGTCTACCCCAGCGCAGTTTCCCATTGCTAGCAGCAGTGGGAATCCCTCACATAGACCGTTGTTCTCGATCCCATGTTCTCTAACTCTTCTTGGAGCAGGTCAAAAGTCAACAACACAATGGGTAAAACACAGAGAAGCTAGAATGCTGGTGGCACCAATTCTCTAGCAGCTTTTGATTACTAGCAACCTAAAGCTCTGTGGGCGGGGGGGGGGGGGGTGGGGGGGGCGAAGAGGAGGGAGTGTGTGTTTATCTATTTAATCATCATATCTGTGCATGGTGTAACTCTCCTTGCAAAGTGAGTGCACCAATTAGTATGGGCACGAACCCATACTGATGATTACTACTGGAGTTTTATTGTCCTGAGAGAGAGATGCCAGAGGATCAGTCCCCTGGTTCTTCTCTTACTAAACAGTTTAAATCCCTGTGGGGACATCACTCCACCTGAACCTTCCAGTCTTTCTCCCCACTTTTAGAGATGTTCTGAAAGCTACCTCCTCTGACATCGCTAAAGGCCAGGCCTTGATGGAGTGGTGCCATTGAAACAATGCTTCATTCAATGCTAATGAGCATCCAGTCACACACAAATGCAGCCACACCATGAAATATAGGCACGATCCCCACAGCAGCCCTTCGCTACCTAGATTTGAACAATGTCTCTCTCAGACAAGCACACTCTGTGAATCGCAACTAGATTGTACCAGAATCATTCTGCTCAGTCTACAAATCTTTCACATGACAGACCTCGCTTCCCCTTCTCCTCTGTTACTGTTCAAATATTTCTTGTCATATGCATGATTTATCAGTGGTGCTGCTACATTTAGTGCAGGCAGGCCTGCTTCCCCACACCAGCTCCTAGTGAGATCACCACCAAGTCGAGACAACTAGGTCAAGCGACGTGGTATATCTTAAATGTAGAGTGCTACGCTTTTCTTGCCATAAATCAAGACTTTGTTTTCCCTTCAGATCCTACTTCCCCATCTTGCCATTTGGAAGCTGCCCTGTGAATCGTTAATGGAGTATGCAGTCCAGTTTTGGTTATCAGATATCCTGTTCACTGAAACAGGATCATGGTTTCCTGACATCTCTTAATTGCATTTGGAATTCCCCTGGTTAATGAACTTATCTTCCTGCCTATCAAACATTCACTTAACTGATCTTGTGCTGTATAATTTATTTTCGTTTCTTTTTTTTTGCTGTTCAGAAATGTACTTCCTGAAACCTTCCCCCTTCTGGAGAAAATGTGGTCTATTTGCTTCCGTTCCGCTCTTACTGTTCTTTAGTTGCAGATGATGCTTTTTAGCAGCATCTGTTTAACAAACTTCCTGTTGCTATGGGACTGTAGTTCTGACTTTCCCCTTTGGAATTTTTTGCTAGTTGATCAGTTGCTTCTTATGTCTGCATTCCCCATATGAGAATTCTTTTTCTGGTTTCTCTTCCAATATTGCATATATCTCAGATGCTGAACTTGGAGTCGAGACACCAGGGTGTCTCAGACCTGTTGTGCATGTCATTTAATCTCTCTGTGCCTTTGTTTCCCCTGTGAATGTCTGTCTTGTCTACTTAGACTGTAAATTCCCCAGATCATGGACTGTTTCTTATTGAGTCTGTACAGCACCTAGCACAATGGGACTCCCATCTCAGTTCGGGCCTCTAGGCTCTACCACAATACTACTACTACTACAAAAACAAACCACAAACACCCTCTGCCTTATTGTCCACTCTCAGCATATGTAGGTATCCTGTTTTTCCTGGTGTGATGCAAGTAGAACTTGGCCCTTCACTAGCTGAAATGCTCCCTGGATATTGTCACACTAGTCATGAGGATTTTGCCAAAGTGATTACTTTGAAGTGTGTAGACAAGGTAAAGTTGAGGGTGAGATAAAAGAACTGGCTTTGCAGGGCCAGAGTGTTTCTATTATTATTAGTAATACCCAACACTGATCTAGCAATTGAAAAGAGAATTCCTGTCCTAAAGAGTTTGCAATCTAAATGGTCCCTACTGGAAAAATCCCTTTCCAGATGATAAAGGGAATATTTTATTGTAGGCCTGAAACTAACAAACAATAAGAGAAGAGGTTTCAGCTTTATTTCAGAATAATCTACATTTAATTGAAGTTCCTGGAACTCTTGACTCCTCTTAACCCCAATGACTTGTATTTGTTTGTTCTAGTTAGCCTTGCTTAGGGATGAACAAGTAATATGTCCAATCCTATGATCAGATCTGCTTTCCTGGGACAGAGATGAAGCTGAACCATAAAAATTACCCTTCCTCTATCGGGGTAGTCAATTGTTTTTTGTCAAGATGTAAATTTCTTGGTCAAGGTATAATCAAGGTCCAGACTCCAGAGAAACTTTTTGACACCACAATAATAAGGATAATAAATAAATATACATATTTTGCGGTACATTCAAAAACATCTGGCGGTTCAGATTTGGCTCATGATCCGCCTATTGACTACCTCTGCTCTAGATGCTTCTGCCAGAATGACCTAAGGCTGGCAGTCATCAGAATGGGCTGGGAGGTGGAGGCAGAAGGACTCTGCATGAGAAGAGCTGGAATGATGTTAGGCAATAAAGAGGTTGCCCCTCACTCAGCTATTACTGCTGTTGGAAACAGTCAATGACCACTACAGCCTCAGTATCCAATCCATCAAAAATCTATGGCAACACCCTATTCTAGGAAGAATTAAGGTGAAAGAATAGGAACTATAGAAAGGCTCAAACCATGTAGGGTATTGTATGTGAGATCCATATTTGATTTATTCCTCTGCCAGGAAACAAATCCATTCTAGAAACAGGTTTTTATGGGCACAATGTTCTGTAGTTTAAAATAGGCTATTGTCTCCTTTGCTTTAGGCTTGTATTTCACAGGCAGGTGCACACCAGTTGGATGAGTGCTACTTATTCCTTTCATTCCTTTACAGCCTGGTCTTGCCTCTGCTAAAGTTAATGGCAAAATGCTAGTTGAACTAAAAGGGATCGGGATCAGGCCTTTAAGTCTCTACCAAGTGCAAGGATTAATTTGCATTATAATGTAGCTCTTTGCTGTGATCCCATTTGAGTTGGCTTTGTCCATTTTATATGTTGCAGCCATCTTGAGGACTATTCCTGTTTCAATAAGGAGAACTCTATGAAGTTTCTTGGTATTAGTCAGCTTATAGACTAGATTATTTCTCTGACTTTTTAATTTCCCGACTCCTCTGACAAAGCTCACAGCACTTTTGAACTTGTGATGTCCTAAAGAGGTTGTGATGCCCATGTCCAGCATTCAAAAGCTTGATGCCACCACAGCTGATTGGCCCTAGTGCCCTGGGAAGGTAATGGAGTTGATAAATATGCCCATCTCTGGGTGTCATAGCAGAACTACTCAGAAAAATGAAGTCAAAATGTTGGCACAAGGCCTATCTCAGCCGATCTGTATCCCTGCTTGCATCACATGGACTCTCCAGTGTCCAATCAGGTTCTTTCTTGCAGGTGATATGAGGACCCTAGAAACAAGCTGTTCCTCTTTGTTGTCCCAGCACTTATAGTAAACACACCGTTGTGAATGCCCAGGCCAAGCTGGCATTATTGGAACAGTTCTCCAAGCTGCACTGTCTCAATGAGGGAAGCTGTTGCTGCAAACATGCAAAGGGATTCCGAAACATTAAATGAAAGACTTAGCAGCTATTAATTTGGCTTTCCTAAACAGGACTGAATGGCTCTGTTTCACAGCCCCGGATATGGAAATCCTGGAGCTGCTGAATTACAGGCAGCTTCCCTCCACTCTGGTCTGCTGCAGAGTTTACTACTCCTGGGGGAATTCTGCACCACTGTGCGTGCGCAGAATTCATGTTCCCCACAGATCTTTTTTGTTTCCCCACAGAAAAAATGACTTTCTGACAAGAAGCAAAGGGAAGCTTGTTGCTCTGTCTGAAGCTTTTTGACTTGGCTCATTTTGATGTGTTTTCCCCGCTCTGAGGCAGAACTAGGCTGAGATACTGCCTGTATTAGTCAGTGTCATTCTGATAGTTCCATACATTCAGTCCTACATAACACAGAGCTCTTATTTCATTGTTCAAAGACGTGTTCAAATTGACTGTTGGAAAACAATACATCTGCAAAAGGGCAATTCTTGCTCCGCCATGGGCCAAATTGCAGTTGTGCTCACAGTTTTGTTTTGTTTTTCATATGCTGGTAGGGGGATTTGCTTGCCTGATGTAGGCAAGCGAACTGGAATAGTTTTGTATTGTTAATTGGCAGTGTGACTGGTATAGTGCAGGAAAGTGCTATTTTGGGAGATCTTACTGTATTACGTTTATATATCATTGTGGGCCAGGGGTTGTATAATTCTATGGGGGAGGGTGACCACAGTCCAGTGGAGGGTGATGAGGCAAAATTCACTCAAGTTGTAACAGCTCTGGAGAGAGACTGCCTCCTAGAGAGGCTTACATATTCTAGTTCAAACTGGATTCTCTAGAGACCAACAAACAAAGAAAGGACTTTTTAATTAATAGCCCTAGTTTAAACTGACTCAGGGCCACCTTTGTGATCCAGCAAATGGACAGAACTTTCTGTCAGAAGGAGGGCCCCAATCCTCGGCGAAAGGTTGGAAGGACTGATGCCTGCCAGATCCAGAGGTTGGAATTGGGGTGACCTCTACTAAGCTTTTTAGCATGTGCCTGGGTTCTTTTATTGTTTTGAATATGTTTTCTCTGTATTGCTCTTACCATAAGAATAAATGCACTTGCTTAGAAAGAGCTGTGTGGTAACTGATGACAGTGAGCAATCATGCTGCTTATAGCCTCTGGAGAGAGAGCAAAGCAGAAACACTGACCTGGTTAGGCAGTCTGACTTGCTGGGAATAACAGTGTAGGCAGGCAGGGCCAGCATTAGGCCGATTCCCCCAATTCCCCCGAATCGGACCCCGTGCCTAAGACGGTTCTGCACCTAAGAGGGGGCCCATGCCCAGCTAGAGTGCGGCAAGCCCGCAGCCCCGCTCCACGGGGCTGGAGAGCCAGGCAGAGCGCTGCAAGCCCCAGGGCCCCGCAACCCTGGCCCGAACGTGGAAACCCTGCGGTCTTGCTCCCCTGGCCAGAGCGCCGGGTGGAGCACTGCAAGCCCCGCAGCCCCACTCCCCTGGCCGGAGCCCGGCAAGCCCAGCGGCCCCACTCCCCCGGTCGGAGCACGGCAATCCCCGCAGCCCCGCTGCCCTGGCCGGAGCGCAGCAATCCGAAGTGCTGCCGAAGACTCGGAGTGCCGCCCGGTGAGTACGAGCCCCATGAATCGGGCCCCGCACTTGCTAAAGCCAGCCCTGTAGGCAGGGAACCGTACAGCCTGGAAAAACCATGGTCAGGAGGAAGAGATGTGGGTTTTGTGACTGCTGAGGAGCCAGAAGCCTCAAACTGGATGCCTTGGCTGGACTACAGACGGTGAATATAGGTGCAGTTGCCCTAAGCTGTGACAGATGCTATAAAGGAGCCTAGGGACGCCAAAGGCGATTGTGTGAAGCACGGTACAAACACTTACAAACAGTAAGAGAGTCCCTGCCCTGAACACCTTCCAGTATAAATAGACAAGGCAGAGAGAAGGTGAGGAAGAGGAAGAACCGTGACCTCATTTTACAGGTGGGGGAGAGAATCACAGGGAGATCACACAGATTGCCTCAGATCACACCTGGCCTCTGTTTCAGAGGCAGGAATTGAATCCCCACATCCTCAGTCCTAGTCCAGTGCCTTCACCACCAGACTATCCTTCCTCTCTACAAGATCATCCTCCGCTAGAGGCTGGGTTGAAGCCTACTTGGAAATTTAGGTGGGAGCTTTCCAAAGCACCTAAGTGATTTAGGCGCACAGGTCCCATTGAAAGTCTTTGGACTTGTGCTCTGAAGTGATGCTTTTGAAAATCTGCCCCTTAGCTGAAAAGTTGAATTCATTTCCTCACACAAAGGTTTGGTATTGATCTGTCTATGTATTGTTGTAACCATTAATCTTTGCTAAGGAAATTGTTTCCCAGCACCCTTGAAAGGAAATTCCAAGGGCGAGATCAAGTATGTATTGGAGGAGTCACTCTTCGTTTTTCAGCTTTTGTTGCTCTGAAGATTTTTTCTGTCGGGAAGAAAAGGAGGAGAATGTCTTTTCTGAGCAGAGCAAGCAGGAAACATTCAAAGGTCACTCCGGCCGCGCTCGTAGCAGCTTGCTGTCAGAACTTGGCAAGGCTGAGCTGATGTCTAATCGTCTAAACATCCCAGAATCTCTCTCCATTCACAAATATAAGGTGTAGTGACCTGCCTGTGGGAGGAGATGAAAGGGTGCTGTGAATTACCTTGTATAAATGTTACTGCTTGTGACTCATACATGCGCCGATTCCAAGCTCTTAGTGTGAGCAGAAATCCTCTTTAGGTGAAATGGAAGGAAATGCTGAAGCTAAAAGCAGCTGTGTCTCAGACTCTTACTTAGGGGACTAGATTAGTACAGCTGTTGGAGTGCTCAGGATGGAAAATGGAGGGAACCTTATTGGTCCCATAATGCTTCAGGGCCTGCTTGAGAAAGGAAAGCAAGGGAGTTCCTGTAACGCTGCAGACCAGGGCTAAGCTGGAGGGGAGTGGAGAGAAGAGGAAAGTAGGGAAGCTCTCATAATTCAGAGCAGGATGGAACTGGGGACCACCAGGACATGGGGACGGGGTGGAGGGAGACAGGAAAGAAGGTGAGCTCCAATAATGCAGAGCACAGGAAGGAATATAGAAGGGAGTTCTGTCAAGCATAGGGTACCATATGTCCTCTTTTTCCCGGACATGTCCGGCCTTTCGGCACTCAAACCCCCGTCCAGGGGGAATTGCCAAAAAGCCGAACATGTCCGGGAAAATGGCGGCTCTGCTCCTCCCCGACTCTTCGGCTCTGTTTAAGAGCCAGGCTGCCCGAGTGCTACCGGCTTCGGGCAGCCCCCATGCCTCCGGACCCTGCACCGCCGGAGCCCAGGAGGGGAAGTGCCCGGCTGGGGGCTCAGGGCCCGGAGGCAAGGGGGCTGCCCGAAGCCCAAGCG
>NC_048316.1:6182969-6212388 GCF_013100865.1 Trachemys scripta elegans | reverse complement strand
AAAAAGAAGAACAGGAGTACTTGTGGCACCTTAGAGACTAACAAATTTATTAGAGCATAAGCTTTCGTGGACTACAGCCCACTTCTTCGGATGCATATAGAATTCTATGCATCCGAAGAAGTGGGCTGTAGTCCACGAAAGCTTATGCTCTAATAAATTTGTTAGTCTAAGGTGCCACAAGTACTCCTGTTCTTCTTTTTAAGGTGCCACAAGTACTCCTGTTCTTTCTACCAAACATAGGCGCAGACTCCAGCCCTAGAGCACCCATGGGAAAAAAATAGTGGGTGCTCAGCACCCACTGGCTGGCAGCCCCACAAATCAGCTCCTACTCCTCCCTTCCAGTGCCTCCCGCCCGCTGCAGATCAGCTGTTCAGCAGTGTGAAGGAGGCACTGGGGGGAGGAGCAGGAGTAGGAAGAGACGGGGGAGGGGGTGGAACAGGGCGGGAAGAGGCAGGGCAGGGCTTGGGGGAAGGGAGGGAGTGGAGGCAGGGTCTGGGGCAGAGCAGGGGTCGAGCACCCCCTGGGAACTGAGTAAGTTAGTGCCTGTTACCAAAATCTTAAACACCCTGGATAGCTGCCTGTCTTTTAATATTTCCCCCCTCATCCTTGTTCTGCTCATCATTTCTGTTACCAACTGGTAAGAGATCAGGAAATGCATGCCAGTTTTATATCCCATTTCGCTGCAAGTTCAGATAAGGCCCCAGCATCTGCACTATAGCATCCTTGATCACTTGTCTGTTCAGACAAGTGTCTCACCCCCAATTCTCTTATCAACCCTCTCGGTAATATCTTTGGCCTTTGACCATCATCGTTATCTCTTTATCTCAGCCCATTTCAGATGGAAACAGCTAGCCACTCACAGGGCCAAATTCTGTAGTAGTGTAAATGGGTGCTGGTCCGTTGGCTTCAGTGGAGTTTCACTGATTTACCCCAGCAGAGAATTTAGCAATATGTGTCTAACCAAAACTTCTCTCCACTCATCTTACTCAGGTGTGTTTTGTGGATAGCTGAATTAATGTACTTATGTGCTTGGGGAAAAAGCTCATCTCACAAAGCCCAACTCTCTGGGTCACAGCCAGGGCCGGCTCCAGTGTTTCTCCCGCCCCAAGCTGCGGAGGGGAAAAAACAGTGATTGGCGGCACTTCGGTGGCAGCTCAACCGTGCCACTTCATTCTTCTGCCGAATTGCCACTTCGTGCCGCCCCTTTCCGTTGTCCGCCCCAAGCACCTGCTTGCTGCGCTGGTGCCTGGAGCCAGCCCTGGTCACAGCTCACCTCTTATTGCTTGTCTGATTCTTTGTTTGCTATAGTTTGTTGAGCTAATGTTTAGTTACAACTGAGATTTAGTTTTAGGAAACATTATACCAGTGACATGCTGAATGGAGGATGCCGGTTAAAATTTTGCCGCCAAACTGAAAGGAAGGTTGGGGCAGGTTCCTTGCCTCTGATGGACTCCTCTCTACCTCGCCCTCCACGCCTGGATCCTAATAAATCCCTTCTGCTAGAAAGAGCTTATCCCTAAGGCTCATAACGTTTCTTCTGAAGAGGAAATATTTGCCTTTGGAATAGGGACATAGCAAGTGTCCTATTGAATCACACCCTTGGCCCGTCTCCTTCAGTGTGCTGTTTTCAAAGTGGTCAGCCCCATATATTTGAGGCATGTGGAAATAGAGTCCACGCTGAAGTGCTCTTTGAGCACAACCAGAGAAGGAAGCAGGACTCAATTGGTGAACATACTTCAAAATCCTAAATGACAATGTACCATTTTGCATTAAGGAGCTAATCCAGCATCCACTGACGTAAAAGGAGGTCTTTTTAATTGATGTCAGCTAGTGTTAGATCAGACCTTAAATGTCATGTAATTTCAAAACAATTTCCTGTGGAAGATATCATGAGTTCATCTGCCCTGGCCACTGGCCAAATCCCCATTTCAAACCACGCAAGTCAGGTACTCTGCGTTCTAGTGATGATGTAGTATTTTTCAAGAACCACCCATTTCCAGGTAGATGTACTTGAACAGAAGTCTGTTCATCATCTGGGTGCCGCCTCTTTCTCTGGGTGTGCTCAGAGAGCATTTTAATGCTGGCTGCTTCTCTGCAGTCATGTGCAGCCCTCTGGTACATGGAGACATCACAGACTAATTGAGATCATTTTTATGAGAGCCCCACGTTAGCAGCATGCTGCTGACTACAGCTGTGTAGAGGAAGAAAATCCTTGAATCTTGGATTTGTTTCCTTGCAGAGGGATCATACAAGCTCATTAGAAATGGGTGTGTGACAGGTTCCCCCGGGGGTGCCACATGGAACTGGGGTACCACTGAACCAGCCTGACTCACCAGCCTGGGCTCCCTTTACACTGTAGTGCTGTGACAGGCCCTTAAGCCCCCTCCAGACACATTCAGGTAGGGACATACCCAGCTGCAGCTACGCACAGATGCTGAGATCAGCTCTGCATGGGAAGGCTCAGCTAAGGCACCTCCCAGTTCCTAAGGCACGCACTCCCCTCCAGAGTGTAAACCCAAAATTATACCGTCTTGCGCTGCACGGAGAACTGTACAGCGTAAGCTCATGGCATTCACCCCCTACCTCAATGTGGAGGAAAATATGCAACAGCTTTTTGCCCCCCAGTTATGATGTCCACACACCTGGTTTTAGACAAAACAAAAACAAGTTTATTAACTAAAAAAAGATGGATTTTTAAGGGATTGTGATAGCAAACAGATCAAAGCAGAGTACCTAGTAAATTAATAAATAAATGCAAACTGAGCTTAATATACTAGATAGGTAGGACATGAATTAGCAAATTAGCAAGTGATAAACAGGCTGGCAGATTCTTAAGGCACAAGCTGCCTTGGTTTTGCAGCTTGGCTTTCCCAGATTTTCATACACGGGCTAGCAATCCCTTAGCCTGGGACTATCACTTCCCCCCCGTTCAGTCTTTATTCCTCAGGTGTTTCCAGGTGTGGTGTAGGGAGAGTGAGGTTCCCCCATGATATCATTTTCCCCCTTTTATATCTTCTTCCCACATGTTGGAAAGCTCTCTTGCTGTGACCTGGGTCAAACAGTTCCCATTGTGCAGTGCTATTTCGGAGAGGTTTCTATTGTACACAGTTCCTGGGGTAATCCTTGTGCTTGTGTGCATTTCCTCAAAAAGCCATTAACATTGTTTGGCCTTTTTACTGTTGTACCTGAAAGAACCCTTGTGGGTGTTTTTCAACCTCACGACATGTTTCAGTAACACGTACATAGCCAAACTTCACATACGACGATAGCACATACAATCCAATGAGATGGAGATATCCCATCTCCTAGAACTGGAAGGGACCTTGAAAGGTCATCAAGTCCAGCCCCCTGCCTTCACTAGCAGGACCAAGTACTGATTTTGCCCCAGATCCCCAAGTGGTCCCCTCAAGGATTGAACTCACAACCCTGGGTTTAGCAGGCCAATGCTCAAACCACTGAGCTATCCCTCCCCCCCCCATAGACAGATGTTAATGTCTAGCAGATCAAGACTTCTAAAATACCACCTCACGAGGCATACTTTGTACAAAACATATCCTAATTACATGACGGTGAATATTGGGGTGCCAGGGTGTCACAAGGTGGATCTTAAGTTTGCTTCTCCGACTACTGCTGAGTTTTAGGCTAAAGGTTGATAACTTGTGCTGTATCCAAAGAAGTTGAAACAGGCTCATTGTTACCTGTCTGTCCTGATATGCTTGTTTGCATGTCAGTAACCAGAATCCATTCACAAGGCTATTTCACAGCAGTACTAAGAGTCTGAGCTCTGGAGAGGTTGGAGGTTTGACTTGTATTTGCATGGAGTTCTTGTTCTGTAGGATTGATAAGTCAGAAATGTGAAAGGCGTTTACCATTTCTGCTCTTAGAACCTTCATCGTTTGTTCTTCGGCAAATGCAATAATCTATAAATGGTGTGGCCGTAAGCCATTCTCAGTATTGACCCAGGGCCAGCTCTACATTATAGGCAGGGCAGATGGTTGACAGGGCAAGAAGTATTTTAGTGACTGATTGTTCAAGTGAGTAATCGTGAGGAGTTGATGCTTTTTCCTTTTGCTTAGGAAGAAAAAGCCCAGGGGCAGGGCCCTATCCATAATTTGTCATAGTAAAACTCCAGACACCGAAACACCTTTGGGGTAGACAGACCATAAAACCTAGTAATTATAGCAAATCCAGGATTTATGGTTCTTCTCACACGCATGCACAGCCACACACCTGTTCTAGTAAAGCCAAAGGCAGCATTTCCATTGTCTCTTGAGGCAAATAAAGACCAGCTGAGCTTGGTTTTTTTGCTGCCTTCAGAGTCCACAAAGCTAGAGAAGATCCATCTCTCATACAGTCCACCCACCCAGATGATGTATTGGACATTAAATTGACCTTCCCAGCTTTAAAGTTTGTGGCCTTGGCAGAAAGCAAAATTGTCTCCTACAGGAGAAACATTGATCTGAACAGAAGGTTAGTCTCACTGCTTGTTGACAATTTTCCAGTGGAACTTTTCTCTGTTGGGAAAATGCTGTTTCACTGAAATCAAAATGTTTCACAGGAGCGTGTTGATTTCAATGAAATTTTGCTTTGGAAAAAAAATTGAAATGATTTCATTTTTACATTTGAAAATAATTTTTCATTTCAAAATGTTTATTATATAATTATAACATAAAAAGGTCAAGATCTGAATGAAGTGTTTCAATTTCTTCACAATGGAACATATGATTGACCCAAAATGAATGTTCTTTTTAAAAAAAAATGTGGGAAATTTTGGAATTTTTTGGTTTTGTTGTGATTTGGAACAAAACCAGACTTTGAAATCATGGAAATTTCCTGTGAAATGGAAATTCCAGTTCCTGCACAGCTAGAGCTAAGTAGACTATTGCTCTTTGAGCCATTTCACTCTGCATCTCGCCAAGGGCCTGCAATATAAACACTGCAAAGATTGCTTTATTAGTACCCAGTTGTGCAAAGTGCTATGGAACCTCAGCTGCCAGTGAGGTCCCCAGCAGGATCAGACCCTCATGTCTCAAGCACTAATCAATTCTCTACACTCTCTGTCATTCTCCCTGGAAGATGCTCCCGTATCCTCTTTCACCCTAGCCTTTCAAATCCGCACTACAGGGCCTGATTCTGATTTCACTTATGCTGATGTAACTTGAAGTCAAGGGGTTACTCTAAGTTATACCAGCCTAAGTGAGGTCAGAGTCAGGCCCCCACTGATATAATCTAGATGCATTGTAATAATGCATTTGGATTGCACTACGATATGGGTCCTGTGTAACCTACACAGAGTGTAACATATAGTTATCTGCCATTTGCATAAATAGATGGTAAATCAGCTGTGCAGAATGCTGCGGTCTAATTAGTTTTTTACAGCATTGTACTATTGCACCTCCATTGGTGGGCCATTATCACCCTGAAGAGCTGGCCTCAGCAGAGAGATTGGAATGTTTTGCCAGCTGAGTGAGCTCACTGACTGGCCAACACAGATAAATAATAATAATCGGACTTTCCCCGTGATTGACGGTTCTGTACAACATTCCTGGATAACCTCAGCTGGTGTTTGTGAAATGTCGGGATCCTCTGACAAAGGCACTAGAGAAGCACTAAGTACCGCAGGGGTCACTACTGAAGTATCAATGCTTAGGCTATGGCTATGTCTACACCACAGAGCCTATGTCAGCACTGCCCCCTAAATAAGCGCAGTGTGTGCTGACAGGAGTTTTTCTGCTGGTATAGGAGTAGCACCTCCCCAACAACACCAGCTAGGTCAGCAGAAGCACTGTTCTGTTGCATATTTATGTCTACACTGGGGGCTACGTCAGCTAGGGCTGTGGTGTCTTCACATCCCTGACCAACAGAGCGACACCGGTATAAGTATTAAGTGAAGACCAGGCTGCACAGTGCTGTGCTGTTGCCTAAACTAAGACCTGGCATAGACTTAAAAATTAGATCAACCTAGCTATGTCACTCAGGGCTGTGATAAATTGCACGTTCTGGGCCTGGTCTGTGTTAAAAAGTTAGGTTGACTCAGCTACATCGCTCGGGTGTGAAAAATCCATATCCCTGAACAACGTAGTTAAGCCAAAAAAAGAAGAACAGGAGTACTTGTGGCACCTTAGAGACTAACAAATTTATTGTATAGTCCACGAAAGCTTATGCTCTAATAAATTTGTTAGTCTCTAAGGTGCCACAAGTACTCCTGTTCTTCTTTTTGCGGATACAGACTAACACGGCTGCTACTCTGAAACCTGTAGTTAAGCCAGTTCTTCCATCAACCTAACCTACCACCTCTGGGGGAGGTGGGTTAACTACATCGATGGAAAACCCCCTTCCGTCGATGTAGGAAGAGTCTGCCCTCCGGCACTCCAGCAGCACAGTTAGTGTACACATACCTAATTATAGAATATATCGTAGTAAATGAAAATCCTGTCACACGGCTTGTAAACTTTTAGGCAGCAACTGTCTCTTTATTCCTTGTGTTTGTACAGCACGTAGCAAAGTGGGGCTCTGATCCCCAATCAGAGCCTCTAGGCACTGCAAATACAAACAACACAGAGCATTTTTCCTTTTATGGGGAACCCTGTAGTGGTATCGTGCAATCAAAAATACTTTATAAGGAGATATCTCGTCGGCGGGTGGGATCGAACCGGGGACCTCTGAACAGACCAGTTGGCTGTTAGCTAAGGCTGTAGAGCAGACTCGTTTTTTTCTCTCTCTCTCTGTCTGTCTCTCTTTCGGTCTCCGTGCCACTAGACGGGACACACCACCACACCCAGGAGGTGTGTGGGTTACATGTGCACTCAGTTCCCACTGACCGGAGCTGAGGACATGCAGCCACTGATGTGACTGGAAAGGGAGAGGTTCCTTCTCTCACATTAACAGTCTGCACTCTAGTCGGTCAATATGTTCCTGTGTCAACAGGTCTGTGTATGTTTGGAGTATGACTGAAGGGAACATTTGTGTTTTGGGTGTTTAAGATCTGCTCTGTTCTCTCTGGTTGTGTTTCCACAACACTATCAGTGTCTTTACTGTGCAGTAGGTCTTGGAATCCTGAAACGATAAGTTAATATCTGTGAAAACTCTGCAGATCCAGTTTAAGCTACAGAGACAGTCTCTGGATAGAATTAGTATACAAGCTATGAGTTTTTATTTATTTATTTTTAAATGTCACTTCTCGGATTGTTCATTTCCTGATCCTCTGTCATGTTGGCAAAATAATTTTGGGGATTAAATCCAGGATTAGCCAAATAATCATCTACTGAGATCACAGCATAAGCATTGTGGGAATTTGGATTGGGGAGGTGGTGTCTGTGAATCAGAGGTGAGACTGAAGTAGGGTAGAAATTTATCTCCCTCTATACGTGAAATAGTTGAAAGAGATGTGTCCGAATATATGTAGAAATTCGGGGTCAGATTCTTAGCTGGTATAAATCACCCCAGTTCCACTGAAGTCCATGAAATACATCAGCAAAGGATTGAGACCAATATTCTACCCTATATAGGCTTATGTCCTGCTCGTTATTCTAGTATCTGAGCATCTTCCATTAGTACTTAAAGCAACCTAACATATATGTCATGTGCTTGCTCTTTCATCCTCTCCCCATGGGGGAGAAGTGTATGCACTGGAGTGTTTTGTTTGGGATTTTAAAAAAAAATATATATATACATATATTCCTACATGTTAGAGAAGGCAGGTCAAAGAAATGCACCTGTCCTTTAGCGTGGAAAGAGGTGAGATTTGTGATGGTCTTTAGTTCCTGTGGGAGTTCATTCCAGAGTCTGGGACCTGCCCCTGAGAAGTACGCTGTAGATAAGTCTGCTAATTATTTTGATGGTCTTTCCTGCTAAAGATGCCCTTATCATAACCTAGATGCAGAGAGAGAGTGGGGGTTCTCCAAGCATGAACTGTTCCCTAATAGACTTACTACTATTTTAAATATTAGAAATTAGTCCCCTTGTAAGACTTCAGAACCCCAGCCCCCTCACAAGTTACCTCTTTAGAAAATATTCCTATTATTAGGTCTCTCTATACCAGCTGTAGTTCTGCACCCCACCTGGAGTGAAATCCAAAATCATGAAACAAGCAAGTCATCATGGGAAGCAATAAAAAGGAAGCTGTTCTTTCTAACTGAGAATATACCTTAGCAACATGAATAAGTAATGGGAGACAACAGCACTAAGTGACAGCTAAATGGCAGAATCCAAGTCATGTAGTCAATAGATGTATGGTGTCTGGATGCAACACATGCATGTTTCATGGGTATCACATGTAAATATGAGGTCCTAGTTAATTTCTAACTTCTGAACATAATAAACAACATCCTTGTATCTGCGCTTGTTACTTCCTTTCTGAGCTAGAAGGGATCACATAGGCCTCATTTAAATGAACTGGCAAAAGATACTGTCAAGTGTCTACCTCCACCTGGTGAAGTTCTATAACTAGCACACCACACTCAGTGTTAGGCCATGTTTTATGTGTTGCATAACCAGGGCTATTGACACGCTCCAGCTGATGCTCACTAATGGCAGCGGAAGAGGACAGGCTGTGCCGCAGGGGAGGAGGAGGTGAGCCATCTAAATAGACTGATGGTGTTTATTACAGACCAAGATGATCCCAGCCCTTTAAAATACCTCCTGGGCTGCAGCGTGAGTTCCATTGCATAACACTGGGTTCTTGACTTAAAGAGGAAAATAAGACTCCCTTACTGCGGGACCAGAAGAGTCTTAAAGGGCCAGGACTATAGTTAGACTTTTAATCGTGGCTCTTCTTCCTCTTTCTGTTCTGGGTATGTCTCCTTTATGCTCACCTGTGCTGCTGAACATACCAGGTGTAGCACTTCCTATCCCAGAGTCCAATGAAAAGTTAATGGATGGTCTGTAATACAGAAGGTACAGCAGAAAACCAGCAGCAAAATGGTTAATGTGAAATAAAATTGGGGCAAATGACAAAAAGCCCTGAGGAAAAGGGGCAGTGGATACTGCCCCACCCCGGTGTCTTGGGGAGTGTGTGTGGGAGGTACAGGGTCACCCGTGAAGAGAGGTTCTGTGTCTCCTGGCTTCCTTATGCTCGCCTTGGTTCCCCTGTCAACCCTGGCTTTCTCTGCAATGGTTGCTGGCGCCAAGTCCCATTGAAGCAGAGCTCCCTTCTACATGCAGATCAACCTAGCTCCTTGGTAATGAGGAGAAATCAACACTTTTATAAGCCCAAGTCCAAGGGAACATGAATGTATAATATGAAATTACCTGAGTGGATCTAAGACGGGGGTCCAAGTAATCAGATCCTGTGATGCAGTCAATAGCACGGGGCAGAGATCCCTCTCTTTCTGATTGTACAGAACAGCAAGGAGTTTAAACTGTACCATGGGAACTGATTTCCACTGGATTGGGAGCAGAGGGAAAGATTTCTATGGAAGGTTTAATTCCAGTCTTAGAGAAGGAAAAAGTCTTGTGTGTTCATTGCTTGTTTTGTATATTTATTAAAACTATTACCAAAAACATAGGATCAGCTGGAAAAATATGTTTACAAACGTACACACACTGACAGGAAAACACCCCCACATGAAGGCCCAGCTTTATAAAAGTATTTAGGGGTTGCTACATTCATCGTTGCAATGCCTAAGTCTCATTTCCCAAAGGGATTTAAGTATGTCGGAGCCAAAATTGCATTAACAATGGATGGGATTTAGACTTTTAAGTGCCTAAATTCCTTTTGAAAATGAGTTTAGGCTCCTAATCAGTTAGGCACTGCAATGCTGAGCACAGCAATGCCTTATGTCTTTAAAAGTCTGGGTCTGAGCTGACACTGGAGTTCCGGGCAGTTGTAGATGCATGGTATCTCTCCGGATTTGGCCCATAACTAGGATAATACACTATCAGCCATCTTTTCTGTGTTCACAAGGTCTCTTCTACACACTCTACAAAGCAGTTCTTTGAAGAAATTCAGCTTGAAAGCCATCATTCTTAGAGTTCATACAAAAGCAGAAATGTTTCTGCAGCAATCACATCTTTGCATGTACAAACTAAAATGATCTCTGAAGTCTCTTGCTCAAGCTCCTTACATTCTGAGATCTAATAATGAGTTACCAGCCTGAGCAATCCTCAGTGATTCTTCGCAAGGTTTAGCTTGGATTCTTCACTTGGTGGGAGTTCATGTGCACACAACTCTGGCTATGAAGAGGACTTTGTAAGATTCTTTAATGTCTCCTTTTAAGGTGAGTACAGCTGCCACCATCAAAGGGTGATCCGGCTACAAACAAAGAATATGTAAATATAAGCAGTCCTCTTCATCTGGCACCTAGAGCCAAAAGTCTGATCAGATTTTGTAAATTATGCCTTTTAATATTTTGAAGTTATCAGATGTGCCACTTATGGGTATAGAGAATCTCTCTTAATAACTGCGCTAGCCTAATGAAAGCTAGGAATAACAGGGTACTCCTTCCTTAGTGGGAGGCATGACATCATCCGGTTACAGCCATGACAGCGAGCTGGGTGTGGCTGTGGCATACTGTGCTGTACTGTGGGTTTGGGAAGGAAATGGAGATCCTTCATCCATGAGTTGTGTAAGAGCCAGCTCTGGTCACCAGGAAGCCCTGAGTCAATATCAAGGCCTCATACCATGATCCCTAGTTCCTTTTGCACAGAATGACAGCAGCCTTCTAATTTTGGAAAATGCTAGTCATGCTGCCACCCCCACAGGGATCCCTGTGGACAGAGGGAGACTGAGAGAAGGAATAAGAAACACGTGAAGATGAGGCATGGAGGAAAATCTGTTTGTAGGGACAGTGTTGTGAACATATACCAAGACCCTGTAGAAGGAACCAAGGCAAACCCTGGTACCTATGGTGGGTCACAAAACAGACTCAAATAAGTCGTGAGCGCCACAAGAATTAACGGGCTTTCTTTGTAGTAAGGGAGATTTAGATTAGATAAGACCAAAAAAATTGCTAACTCTGAGGATAATTAAGCACTAGTATCTAGGGAGGTTGTAGAGTCACCGTCATTGAAGGATTTTAAGAATAGGTTGGACAAACACCCGTCAGCGATGGCCCAGGTATACTTGGTCCTGCCTCGGCATGGGGGGATGGGCGAGATGGCCTCTTGAGGTCCCTTCCAGCTCTGTATTTCTATGATTCCATGAAAGAGACAGGAATCCAGGGCTACCACAGCCTGGGTACTGCAGCATCATGTGTTGTAAATGTCTGTGCTTTCATATGATCGGGGCAACAGAAAATCTTTTCTGTGTTGAAATCTAGTGGGAGAGAGCTTATCAAATGACTGCCCCCTAAGCAATCTGAGCAAAGCAGTGACTTTAATTTAATACTAATAAACTTTTGGCTGAAAGGTGCTATGGAAGTGTAAAGATCTTAATGCCTCATAAGGTATGCATGATTATGCCCTTCATTCTCATCTCATAGATGGATCAACTGAGGCACAGAAGTTATGTAGCAAGCTCCCAAGGTGACCCAGCCAGTCCCTGGCTTCTGTTTTCTAACTACTAGACCCTTTGTCCTGTTTTCATGCAAATCAGACACTAAGTTTAGCAGGTCTATGGTTATAACTTCTGTCCAAAGTGAGCTGCACTGATGATGACTCAAAGACTTGCTTCTGAGCTGATCCTGAAAGCTAGTGAGACTGTGCTCTGTTCCCTCCAGTCTACAATCATTTCAACAAACATGCTTTGGAAATATTAACGTACATCAAAGTCAGCAGGTGGCACCCAAGAAACACTGATGCATTTGATTTGACCACGATCAACTGTTCCTTTAACAGGCTCAATGGTAAATCCCTTCTGCTGCAGGACTGGTAGGCTATCCAAACTGAACTCGACGTTCTGCAGTAACGACAAGCACAGTTAGTAAAGTAGAACACATGCTGTTAGTTACAGCCAGCTCAGCTTCTGAGTACAAAAGGCCTTTGCTTACAGGCTACATCACCCTAACCTATAGAACTGTGCCTCCCACCTGCCAAACCTCTTGTGCTTTTGCTCCTGAGACATGAAAACAAGCAGTGAATTTAATGTGCTTGGTTGTCATGAAACACACTCTGGCTAAAAGGAGAGCGTCTAGGGATTTTTCATGAAATTAAACTAATTTGTTCTCTTGAAGTCTCATTTGTGGGGACCACAGTCTGTTTCATCATTCAGCAAACCAACCCTGAAAGCTGCAGCTCAGTGGAAGTTCAGAATGTTGTTTTTATAAACAGTTGCCCGTAGCACTTTGCTGTTAATGTGAAAGCTGCTAATTTGGTCTATATTCATACTGTTATTATGTATTTAAGAATTAGGGGAGAAATGTATTCAACTAATTGTATTATCCTCTTCTAATATCCTCCTGCTAATTCCTCGTCTCCCCTTGAAAAATAAACCTCTCTCCTTTCAAACAATACTAATGCTTTTATAATATGGTGTCCGGCTTAATGGAGATCCGGAAACTCATTTAATGTGGGATCTCTGCTGGCTCTGGATTCTCAAGAGCAGTTGGTAGCCATTTGCAAGTACTGACTCAATTTCTGAGCTGAGTTACACATAAAAGTGAATTTTTCATTTTGTTTACCTTCTTCGATGCAAACTGAGCTGTCCGTATAGCCCCGATTTTCAGCTCCCTCACTGCCGGAGTCCCAGAGGTCTCTGCCTGGATGTACTCCAGGCTCAGGAGGAGGGACTTTGCTGGTTCTTCCAGCTCTAAACAGACATGGATCAAGTTAACTTTGGAACAGCCAATGAATGTTGGTCCCAAGTCAGGCATAAATGACTTATTGATCAATTGGTCTAAGATGGTGTAAATTACACCAGAAGGCACCAGCAGAGAGGGCAGTAGTAGGAAAGTCCACCAACAAGAGTGTCTGAACAGTTCCTACCACATTTTGCCTTGCATACCAACGGGTTGGAAGAAAGAGTGAATTTAAAGAAAGGTCAGGTCTGGTTAATTTGTCATCTTACACATTTTTTGCTTTTTCTGTTTCATCCTTCTATTTGGGCCCCATAGCATGTAAGTTACTCACTTTTATATTCCTTTGTATCTTTAAATGGGTGTAGTTTACATAACTCCTCTGAATTTAAACCCCTCTCTTACATTCAACCCTCCCGTTTAGTTTCTGTATTAGCTACTCCTAAGGTCTTTGTCTCTGAACTTGGGAATCATGTAATTAGAGTAATGCTGAGGGTGCATACATGTGAGAATTTTATAAGCATTTTAAAGTTAACCTTCACATGCCATTTACAGAAATGCAGCTAAAATACATTTGTGCTGTACTATTAGTTTATCCTTTTTCACATACTAAACTTAAAAACTGTCTAATCCCCATGAGGTAAAGCCCGCCATTCACGTGGATGAGAAATTCTACTGTATTAGATTTAGAGAAAATTCTTCTCCCGATAACAAATTTTTTCTGCCATTTTTATATTGAGTCAAACTCCTTCCATAATATTCTGCCCTTCTTTGGCATTTGACTCTGGTACCCGCATGCTGGAGGTGCTATCGCCTGTGAACTTTTTTTAATACAAATGGAGACAGACAAATCTACATTGATATAATTCTCCTGCATTAGAATAAAAATAGAAAAGGCAGGTTGTTACCTCCTTTTGCTGCTTCTTCAGACATGGGTGATGTTATAGCCAAAGACTCCAAGGGAACATCCAATGGATCCCCTCCTTCCACAAACATCATATGGTTTCTTGCAGCACCCTTCAGCCAGATCTCACGAGCTATTTCCTATGTAGGACAAGAACTCTGCAGATGCAGGTTACAGCCCAGGTCTTGATGTAATAGTAATCTCGACACAACTATACTAGCAGGTCTGGAAACAATTGTATAATCTGTCTCAATTGTTAGCAGGCACACTGGCCACTGAGCTTAGTCTCTCCTTTATGTATACAATTATAACCCATGATGCAAGAGATCTTTGTCATCTTCATTCTGTAATCAGCTGTTGACTTGGTGGGGGACATGTATTTTACTCTGCCTTTTTTCATTCTGTGGCAGAGTGCCTTTGTGATAATGGGGAAAACCATTCATCCTAGACCCCCAAGATAGGCAAAACTTACCTGGTATCAAATACGACCTGTCTGAGATTTGTGAAGCTGGGCCAGATTTCAGGCACTCATCACTGATTTCATGGTTTTGAGTGTGGAAACCATGCACAACTCAGCTCAGCCAAAATTAGATATCTGGCTTTATCCCTACCCGAAACTCTGGGAATGCAAACTCCCCTGAAATGTTTGCAGTCACCTCTTTACTTGCAGTCCTGATAGCAGCCACTAGGTGGCACTCCTTGCTAACTGTTGGCTAGCCTCTCCTGGGAATGTGGGAATATCACCCCGATGTTGCTCATCTGTGCACTCTGATTCTGGCTTCTGTCTAAGCTCAGTCCCTGCTCCACAGATGGACCACTCCTTCCCCATGCAGAGGAACAGCAGAGCAGCTTCATAGTAGAAAGAGCAGCCTCTGTTTAGGAAGGGCTTTTGGGGCCTGGACTCTGCAGGAAACGATTCACTATACCAGTCCCTTCACATAGGTTCCCAATGCAGAGGATCTGATGAAGTTGTGCTCAGCAATTCACAAGGGTATGTGCTCGCTCCCAACAATTTGCCCAGCTGCGAAGTGGGATTATGTAGGGAGAAGAGGGATCTTATTCCAAGTCATTGTGAATGAATAACAAAATACAATTATTTCTACTCCTGATGGGCATTGAGATTCTATGCTGATAAATTCAGTTTGTCATATGGCAGCTTTAGATTTAACAATCCAGATGCCCTGAGGTTGCCTTACCTTGCCAAAGAGCACAACCTTGAGGCAGTCAGAATAATACAAACTTTCATGGTCTGGACTGAAGGTAACAGTGAAATCCTGACTCTTCCCAGGCTCAATTACGCCCTCTACTGGAAATATGTTGAACACACTTAAACCACTGTAGTTCTGTGTACCTGGAAGAGCAAAAAACAGAAATATGAGGATGACAGAAGGAAAGCTCTGTTCTACCACTTTTTTTTTTTTTTTTTTTTACATTTCAATCTCATGTCCTTTTTGTCCCAAGGTAAATGAGTAAAATTTCTGGTGCATGTTTATGAAGCAAAGTCGGAAATCTGGGTGTTAAAAAGTCTACCTGGAACCACCCGTGAGGTTTTTCACAATACCCATTTCCCTGGAGGACTTGGAGAAGTGCCATTAAACCTTTCTTTCTTTCTTTCTTTCTTTCTTTCTTTCTTTCTTTCTTTCTTCTTGTATTAATTACACATAGTTTGATCTTGCTTCTTGATGGGTAATATACTGAGTGGGTTTAACCAGATTTCAACAATAGAGCCTTCTTACTTGGGAACGTTCTCTTAAGCTATGTAAACTTGTACCAACCATGAATTAATTATTAACATATTTGATATTAGTGAAGCAAATACTGTCCTTCAGTTACAGTGTTGTGATTCCCCACCCCCCCACTGCTGTAAGGCTTCAGTGAAGTTGAATGGACCAAACACAAGGCAGAATTTGGCTCCTATTATGTACTTGATTAGTAAGATGAAAAACTATTTACCAACAAAATCTGTCCGTCCTGGGGGAGACGTGATGAAGAAGGGAAGTCTCTGCTGCTCTTTGTCCCTGGTTTGTGAGAGTGATTCTAGTTTGATGGAGTATCTCAGGGGCAGAGTGGAAGTGTTCTGTATCTGGAGGGAGTCATTGATACAACAGCATTTTAATAGGGGAACTGATTTAAAACCTTATAGGATGTGTATTGTGCAAATGGGCTGAAATTGTTTATTGCATGCCCAGGTGCCATACATGGTACATATGGATTACTATTATCCACAATTCGTTCTTCCTGCCAAACAACACAGAGCGTTTTCCACTCTTGGAACCCATCTGCAGGAAATACACACTAGTTGCTTCCCATCAAAGCTTTGTGATGCCTGCACAGTGAAAGATTTTATAGACTAACAGTTTGCTTCTAGCACTTGGCCTGTTCACTAGATTTGGGATTAGAGGTGTGGAAATCTACAGCAGATGAATGAATCAATTAAACTGTTCTCCAGCCTACCCCGGTAGTCCCTAGCAGGGCACATCCCTCTCCCATGGAGACAGGAGGCAGGCACAGTCAGGGTGGCTACAAAAGGGAGCACATGGGAGGGAAGGGCAAGTAACTCTGCTGCTGCTGCTTGAGGGGCCATTTCTGGCCTCCCTCACCCTTGTGTGTACTGGACAGAACCAGGGAGAAGAGCATTCAAGAGGTGCTTTTTAAATGTGCAATAAGACCCTCCCCAGTGCCTCTGTAGGCAGAATTCCCACAAGCAGTGCAGAGTCAACTCAGCACCCCTGCCAGGTAGAAGTACCGTCGGCCCTTAAGACTCTCTGCTTCTAATGAACTCACTGAACTACCAGTTTGTCACGGGTGTTCATCACAGGCTTAAAAGCTAAAATGTTTAATGAAACAACTTACTGCTCAGCATAACATCCTGTCAGGAAACTCTCTTACATGCTTCTGACCAACTAGGAATGGTCCTGACCCACTACTAATCAGGTCTTTAAGTTTTAACTCAACACAAGGGAGTTTCCATTAGGTCAGGATTTACCTTGAATGTGGAAGTGACCTTCTCTTTGGCTATGACATATCCCATATCGAGCACTTCTCCTTCCACAGAACAAGCAATTGACGGAGCCACCCCATGGCCAATAATACTGAGGGTCAGGGTGGCTTTTATGCTCCTGATATCCAGAGTTTCAAAGAACTGCAAAGAAGGATATTCATATCAGTCAACTGTAACAGACACTGGCTTTAGAATTTCAGGGTACAATACAAACCCAGGGCTAAATGCCAGCTGGGTGCTGTGCATAGGCACCTGGCAACGGGGATGGAACGGGAATGCCCCAGTCCTAGCTCCTCATAATCACATCCCAGGTCCTTTGTGGAAGTATCCACAGAGAAGATAGTTCCAGGTCTTAGTGGCCATCGGGTCACTTAGGGCTAGTCTTCACTACCCGCCCAGATCGGCGGGTAGAAATCGATCTCTCGGGGATTGATTTATCGCGTCTCGTCGGGACGTGATAATTGATCCCCGAATCGACGCGCGTACTCCACCGGCCCAGGTAGGAGTAAGCGCCGTCGACGGGGGAGCCGCGGTGGTCGATTTGCCGCTGTCCTCACAGCAGGGCAAGTTGGATCAAATACGTCGAATTCAGCTACGCTATTCCCATAGCTGACTTTGCGTATCTGAAATCTATCCCCCCCCATAGTGTAGACGTAGCCTTAGTCAATGGGCATGCCCACAGATGTGGCATTCTGCCTGTGCTGGGTTAGAGGTGGGGCTAGGGCTGGTTCACACTGGAGCTGGATTTGAAGTACTGTATGTGAGTGTCTGGGCTTGAGGGCACTTAAACAGCAAGCCAGAATTTGGCCCTACTTTCTTCTTTTGATTCTGAAGGTGCTTATATGTCCTTGTCTAAGAAATCTCGAGGGACGAGAGGCTGGATGCTCAAAAGGAGTTAGGAGTGAAATCAGTCAGTGGAAGTTAGGAGGCTAAATAGAAGTTTGGAGCCTACCTCTTTCTGAGCATCCAGCCCTGGATCTATAACAGGGGTAGGCAACCTGCGGCACGCGTGCCGAAGGCGGCATGCCAGCTGATTTTTTTCAGTGGCACTCTCACTGCCAGGTCCTGGCCACGAGTCCGGGGGGCTCTGCATTTTAATTTAATTTTAAATGAAGCTTCTTAAACATTTTAAAAACCTTATTTACTTTACATACAACAATAGTTTACTTATATATTATAGACTTATAGAAAGAGACCGTCTAAAAACGTTAGAATGTATTACTGGCATATGAAATCTTAAGTTAGAGTGAATAAATGAAGACTTGGCACACCACTTCTGAAAAGTTGCCGACCCCTGATCTATAATGTACTCTCCCAGGGAGAATGACCTCACTGTGATACCAATGTGCTAAAGAACACAGCTTATCTGGCTGCCCATTATTAGAACAATGTTAAGCTGCTGTCAATGTTCTGATAAGGGTCAGGCTCCTATAGAGCCACACGCATTCCCAACAGACAACGGAGAGCCCACGATGTATGTCTTTAGACCGCACTTTGTGCACTATGCTGTGCGTCAGCTGCCTACTTTCTCCACCCAGAAGTGGAGAGAGGGGCTGTCTGTGTAGTTTGCAAAGCATTGTGGGATGGCCTGTCTGTGTAGTTTGCAAAGCATTATGAGATCCTTTGCTAGGAAAGACATTCCATAAATGAGTATTTTTCCCCCTGGGAAAAAATGTTAAAATCAGGCCTTAACCAGTCAAAAATATGTCCCAGAACTCCTTCAGCATGAAAATTCTTGATTTTTATTATTTGTGCACCAGTATTGACATTATCTTAAAAGTATATTTTTGGGCAAGTGTTGTATTTTTAAATGCTTCTGATTGCTTATTATCATCCATGTGTCTCCCCATGTGTAAAATATTTTCATATATATATAAAATATTTACTCACCAATTTACTCTCATTTGGACAAAAAGAGATGAAGAGAAACTGGTTTTCCCCTGGCTCAAGAGTGCCAACTGGACTGACCAATAGGAAGGGCCCATTGGGGTTGAGGATGGAGAATCCTAGCTGAAATGTTGCAACTCAAGGAAATGCAAGTTTATAGGTGACAAACTGAGGGTACAAGAGCAGGATTTAAAGATAATTCAAACCAACCTGTAAAAAGCAACAGAGGGTCCTGTGGCACCTTTGAGACTAACAGAAGTACTGGGAGCATAAGCTTTCGTGGGTAAGAACCTCACTTCTTGCATCTGAAGAAGTGAGGTTCTTAACCAGGAAAGCTTATGCTCCCAGTACTTCTGTTAGTCTCAAAGGTGCCACAGGACCCTCTGTTGCTTTTTACAGATTCAGACTAACACGGCTACCCCTTTGATACTTCAAACCAACCTGTTGTCTATTAGCTTTTTTAGGGCTAGTGAGCTAGACCAAAGAAAATAAAAACCAACCCAATTCTTGGTCCAAAACTCAAATGTCTGAAACAGGGGTTTTTTCAGTTAGAAAAACTTGTAATAACTTCCCTGCAGCTCTGTCCCTAGGTTTTGCCTAGGGTGGGGAGCACGCAAATTAAACCAGCATATGAGAGATGATGTTCTCTCAGATTTTTCTGGCCCTGTTTAGATTTGGCAATACTGGAAGCCTAGAGAACAGCCTTTTCTAACTGAAGATTTCCAGAAGTTGGGAGAAGTGTTGAGCAAAAACTTGGGTTTTGGCTCTCTGCTTGTGTGTGTCATGTTGGTGCTGGAGTTGGCTGCATTGCTAGTAGCTTTTGCTCTTTTAGAAAGGGCTGAAGCATGAGCATGAAGAGCCTCTCAAGTCTGGTTTTTAAATAGAGATTTACCAGCATAGTGCATAGTGAAAATTTTGCAAAAGCATTTAGATTGGAAGGGGTCTTTAAAGTTAATTTCTTCCAGCGCCTCAGAATAGATTTTTACAATCTATCTAGCTGTGAAAGATGGGCACCACATCTGAACTACAGTTTCCATTAAAGGTGCTTTTACAATCCTAATGATGAACAATTCTTGCAGAAATAGGCCCAAACTCAACAGTGACTGAATAGTGGATTGTGGGGAGCGAACACTCCAGTCAAGGATACTGCTAGCTGCTCCTGGGAGATGTTCTGTATTGTAATCCGTTTGATTATTCTGTGGCCTAAAATGTATTAAAAACAACACTTTCAGAAATGTTACTGTAATCAACCAGTAAGAGAGACCACTAAATTGGACACTCCAGTTTCCAACTCCAATGCTGCCTAGGGCCATCTGTAGTTATGGTCTCACAGTATTCATTGCACTCCAGTGTGAGACAGAATGGCCAGGAAATAAAACCACCAATGTTAACTCCAAGAATGAGCCAGAAAAAAGTTCTGAAGTTAGTGGCAGACTGATCCTTTCTTTCAAGACAGAAAGCAACAAATGTGACACTTCTAGTGTCTCCCAGTCTTTCAAGGAAAAAGGTCAGATACCACTCAAGTGGCTGTTTAAAAGCATTTTCAAGGTATGAGACTTTTCACTCCATCTACTGTGTTTTTACCTTACTGGGATTTCCTAAATGTGGTATTTATAAATCAACATTTTACAGCCAGCCTGGTTGTGATGAAGGTTCCATGTATTAGAAGGCTGTCCTGCAGAGGCTAGACCTGTCAATGACCATGTTGTATTCTCCAAACACTACTTGGCTAGGAAATTATATCCAGGAGGGAAAAATGCATCTTCACAACCCATTTTACTAGTGGATTTGTTTTTAACAGAGGTTGTTGCAAAAGACCATAAAACCTCAAAGAAGAATTGTTAGGAGCAGTTTGAGTAATGTTCTGCTGCATCAGATCTCCATGCATGACTGTTCATATGAGAGCTACAGTTCACTCCCACTTTTCCCTCCGCTAAATGTTCACTGCATTTCTGGGGCTGGTGTACAGTGAACGAATACAGGTGGTCTCCATTAGGGCTACTAATTACATCTCTGGGCATCAAATGGGCTCTTAAGAACCTTAAATGGTTATCTGGGCTCCTAATTACCCATTTGTGAGACTACAACTGGCCTAATTTAGACACCTATGTTTGAAAATTGATCCTACAGCAAGTAAGAAAATAATAACAAATCTACATTTAAAAGGAATTAAAGCCAGACAGAAAAACCTCAAAAGTTGAATTCTAACTTCGTACCTACTGCGACCTCCCCAAAGTTGACGATGTTTTTTCCATTATTTGAAGTGACCACAACAGATGGTGCTACAGCAGGACAGTGCAACTCTAGGTACAAGGTGTTATAAGGACTGGGGAGATGGAAAAAATGTTTGGTGTTAAATCATAGAATCTGGTATTTGAAATCTGCTCTTACTCTATACAGGAGGGGAAAAAGCATTATGTCAGTGTTAAAGAGAATGTATAATTCTTGGCTTCTTTTCTTGTATCTGCATAGACAGAAGAGGTGGACTGATGCACATAAACTTTACATAGTAAATATTCTCTAAAGTGCTTAGTAAATATTTTCTAAAGCTCGATTCTGATCTATGCTGGTGTACAGTCTAAGTTATTCCACTGATTTACGGAGCAATTAAGATCAGAATCTGGCCTTTTCCCCAAAAAACGAATGAATACTTTTTCAACATGTGCCCCAACTTTCTTCTGACCTTTCTGGTCCACCATAAATTGCATTCATATGGTTTCATGCTGCTCATTTATACAGTACCTGTACTTTAGATTTTCAGATCCTATCTTTTCATCAATATCTCCACTTGCAACAAAGCAAGGTATGATGTATCTCTCAAACTTTCCTGTGAAATTCCTAATCAGGGAATACTGAGCTGCAATGTATTCTTCAGAGCTAGAGAGTACAAGAATATGGTCATAATAAGAAGAAAGCAAAAAACATGTAGTAACACAGCAGTCTAGTATTAATGCCAGCAAGCAGAATATTACATTGCAGACCTGACCTACTAAGCATTTGCATTTACTATTTATTGATCATTAATTGTTTAAAAGTGGACTTTAGCAGTAAAGCTGGGTGCTCATTTATTACAAAGCAATGGATCTGCTCAACAGAGGGTGGTGCTGAATAAGTAGTTTGCTTTTCTGCTCATGTCATGAACAAAAATTATGATCTCAGATACTTAATGTCACACTAGAGAAGACAAAACACTTTTTAATGTGATTCTCCCATGCTGGATTTTCTAGTGAAAATCCATTTTGCAAACATTTTCATTGCATCTTTTTATATTCCAGTAATATTCCTAAATTACGTATTTCTATGATAGAGTATGTCTGGCAAAGCCTCTGAATTCTCAAATACGCATTTCCTTCGGAATGAATTGTGTAGTTACAGTATACTCAAACAATTCATGTTTAAAAATATAAGTTTATTATATGCTGATACTTAATGGATTGCACTAAATATGTAATTCTTGTCCAAAGCATGTAGGGCCCAATTCAGCAAAACACTTAAGCATGTGTCTAACTTTAACATATGAGTGGTTCTATTGACTTCAGTGGGACTACTAAGAACATAAGAACGGCCGTACTGGGTCAGACCAAAGGTCCATCTAGCCCAGTATCCTGTCTACTGACAGTGGTCAATGCCAGGTGCCCCAGAGGGAGTGAACCTAATAGGTAATGATCAAGTGATCTCTCTCCTGCCATCCATCTCCACCCTCTGACAAACAGAGGCTAGGGACACCATTCCTTACCCATCCTGGCTAATAGCCATTAATGGACTTAACCTCCATGAATTTATCCAGTTCTCTTTTAAATGCTGTTATAGTCCTAGCCTTCACGACCTCCTCAGGCAAGGAGTTCCACAAGTTGACTGTATGCTGTGTAAAGAAGAACTTCCTTTTGTTTTAAACCTGCTGCCCATTAATTTCATTTGGTGGCCCCTAGTTCTTGTATTACAGGAATAAGTAAATAACTTTTCCTTATCTTTCTCCACATCACTCATGATTTTATATACCTCTATCATATCCCCCCTAGTCTCCTCTTTTCCAAGCTGAAGAGTCCTAGCCTCTTTAATCTCTCCTCATATGGGACCCGTTCCAAACCCCTAATCATTTGTTGCCCTTCTCTGAACCTTTTCTAGTGCCAGTATAGTACTCAGATACTTGGGACTACTTATTTACTTAAAGTTAAGCACATGCTTAAATGCTTTGTTGGATCAGGGCCCTCAAGCACTGGACTTTCTTATTAGATGGTATAAAACTAAATAAATAAACTGCTAGGTACCACATGAAATAAATGTTAATTCTCTGTCAGCTAACCTGCATGCTGCAAAATGACTATCTGGAAGCTATAAATTAAAGCATTGTTATATTTCCCAATGGGTGAATTTCACCCTGTCCTAGTGGTGGTTCTCTAGACTATAGGCCATTTAACTGCCAAATTAAGGCGTTGGTGGGTCTTGGGCAGTGGGCATGAGCCTTGTGCTGTCTGGGGTGAATTTTACTCAATACAAATGCAACGAATTTATTTGGAAGAGGTGAATCATTCGCTGTCAGTTTCTGTTGTTAAAATGTTTAATCAGCCTCCTACTTGAAAAACAGGCCAATTGCCCTTTAAATTGGTATTGTGGTTGGTTCAGCTGAGTTATAGTACAGCCACGTTTAATGCTACATGGTACATTCTTTCAAGCCCGCAGCTCTGCTATTTGATCTATAATGAGGGATTCTCTGCCTTGCAGGAGAGGTTATGACAGTGTAGATTAGAAGCATTGCTAATTTTGGAAATAACCTTTGTAATAAAGAAAAAGGCCAGTTCTCCCCTAAAGTTAGATTGCTCGCTCACACACAGGGATTAATGAAACCAATGTGGCAAATGGCATTCGTTCGCTACCCAGGAGAAGCTGCTGCTACTGACTTACTTGGTTTTTATTTCTTCTGGTTTCGGTGGCTCAAAGCCACTGCTAGCAGCTGCATGTTTACTGCTTCTGACCCTCAAAGGCTGTCTGAAAGCGGCAAAACTTGGTTTCTTTCCATCCTTCTTTCCTGCCACAGTTTCGTCTTTTCTCTTCTATAAATGTGTATATATAAATATAACATGCACGTGATACTTCAAAGCTGCCTAAGTAATTTGGACATCCAATTCCTATTAAAATCCCATAGGTGGCTACAAATTAGGATAGATCAGAGGTTCTCAAACTTCACTGCACTGCAACCCCCTTCTGCCAATAAAAATTACTACACAATCCCAGGAGTGGGGACCAAGCCTGAGGCTGCCCAAGCCCTGCGCCCCAGGCCTTGGGCGGGGGGGCCAAAGCCCAAGCTCCAGGGCTTCAGCCCCAGGTCGGGGGGCCTGTAAGCTGAGCCTCGCTACGCAGGGCTACAGCCTTCAGGCTTCGGCCCTGGGCGGTGTGACTCGGGCTTTGTCTTCAGCACCACGCCCCAGACCACAGTTTGAGAACTACTGTTGTAGATTATTCTGTGGAGATGCTCCAGTCAGGAATCATGGCTCCACTGTGTGAATGCCGGTGTAAACATACAGCAAAAAGACTCTCTGCCCCAGATAGTTCCCAATCTAAATATATAAAAAGAGGTGACAGATGTCTGTAACCAAAACCATAAGATAACAGCGATACAATTATGATTTAGGGCAACAAGCAATGGATACAGTGTTCAAATAAAATAAAGTTAAATTAGATCATTCAAGCTCAGAGGACAAATCGTCTGCTGGAGTAAATAAATGCAGCTCTATTGACTTCAATGGAATTTTATTAATTTACACTAGGGAATTGGGAATCTGACCCCATTTTCAAAAGTGCCTAAGTCACTTAGGTGCATGTCCCATTTTCAGAAGTCCCTTTTAGGCACTTAGGCGCTCCTAAGGTACTTATGAACCAAAGTCCATTTTCAAAAGCCAGTCAGGTGCTTTCAAAAACGTTACCCTATATTTATTTATTAATCCTGTCCGCTGATTGCATTAACTGCCACTTTGTACTGCTAATCTCTGGTAGAAGATTCTTGGCTTCATTTATTGTATTTTTAATTGCAAATAATTTTATGCTAAATAAGTAATGCTGTAGAAATGAGCTTGATTTTCCTTTGAGAGTGAGCACATTGATTTTTAACTGTTCTTACTTGCATTTCTGATTCATGAATCTTCTTCAACATCGTCCTTTGTGCATCTTCCCTGCACAGCATCTGAACTGCCTCTTCTCTGATTAGCTGCTCTGACAACACTGGTCTGAAGTACACTTGTATCAAGCATTTCTGGGGTAGAAAGATTGCACACAATGAATGACATTGGACTGCAAATTAACATCAGTGACTAAGGGCAGAACTTGGCCCTTGCTTATTTGTAACTCCCACCAAAATCAATAGAAGCTGAGAGCATGAGTTTGAGAGCAGATTTTGACCCTGGATACCTTGGCCCTTTTTTGTAAGGGAGCCAGGTGAATTAAAGAAAAGGGCTAATAGTAGCTGTGTTTTAAAAAGTCCACAATGCTGCAACAGTGTTAGATTACCACCAATTTTTCTACATTTAAGTGCCTTTCAGCTAAATAAATCATGCTATAACACTGATGCAAATTTGTCCATGAGTAAAGTTGTACTTTGTTTGCATCATTGAGCTCTAGATTTCCATTAAAAGTATTCTTTTAAGCTCAGTGTACAAAAATGAATTAATTATAGGACTGGTACCGTATATTTTGGGACTTTAATTACAAGGTACTAAATTTGTAAGGATAGAGATGATCATATGATTTTATCTTTTGTATTCAAATACTTGACATACTCAGAATGAATTTACCTTCCCTGGTAAAACGGTCCCAACAGAAGGCATAATTGTCACAGGAGAATCTTCTGGCACAAGGAATTCAAAGGAAGTGGGTCCAACAGGGGCAATTTCCCCTTTGCCGATCCTTGGGACAGCATGAGTAAAGCGGTTGAGGCTCACATGTGCATTTATCACATACAGTGTTGCTGTAGATACATCATTTAAAGCTGTTGCTGCAAACTTGACTAAGGAATGAGACAACTCAAGAGGTGGGTGGACTCCAACTGCTTTGCATGACAGCTTGAATTGTCTAAAAATAAACACACCATACATTGTCTCAGCACAAACAGAGCATCTTAAACAGCACAGAAGCCTGGGGACCTGATTCTGCAGCTCTTATTCAAGCAGGATTCCTATCGATTGCAATGGCAATTTTGCCTAAGATGGTACAATGAGGCAAATATGGTATTTGTTTTAAAATGTGCAACTCCCTAGAGAGGCTGTACCTGAATTATCTCTCTGAATAGAAATGCAATGAGATGCAATCTGAAAATTTGTGCCGTATGCCTTCACTATTATAGCAGTATCACCTGGCACAGATGATGAGCATCTTCAGAAGAAACATACACACAACCAATGTAAAGCTTCAATAATTCCAACAAGAAATGGGGTTGGGAGGAAGTTGCAGGTAAAGAAAATAAGAGGCAAATTTATAGCTGGAGGCATACAATATCGATGGACTTGAATGAGGCAGGAGGAGAGTCAGCAAAAAGGCAACAAATGAACTCAGTAAAGACTTGAACCTGGCAGGCAGGCATTGAGCACCTCTTGTACGATGCAAAGCTCCTTCCTCTGCCAATGTACAAACAACCTAGACTCTGGAACTTAATTATCAGATTCTGATCTTGACTCCACCATTGATTCAGAGTAACACTTCTACCTTTACTCATTTGTGTTTCCAGATTCTTAACATACCTATTAATCTCTGACTTGCAGGTCAGCTCAAAACTGTATTCCTTTGCCTTGTTGGCTTTGAAGATTATGTCCAGGTTCAGGCTTTCCAGGGGGAGGAGAGTTCCAAATCCATCACTCGGTTGAATGTCTACAAACTTCAAAATGACAAAAAGAAATCTCATGTGTTACAATGTAACAAAGGGTCAGGGCACCAGAAACAGATGCCTGAGGAACTTCAGCCCAAGACACTCATCTGAGGAATAGTGTGTGTGTCTGGGTGACTAGAATTCTGTGCAGACTTCTAGTTCTAGAATAATTTGAAAGGTTGCAATTTCAATTTGCCTTTTCTGCTGCAATTGATTTCTCATCTTGGACAACATGTGACCATGCAGTAAAAGTCTATCACCTCAGATTTCAATAGAGTTGACATTTGAGAAAGGACTTCCTTTCAGGCTTTCTGCTGACTTATTGTCCATCGTAACCATATTATTCTTATGTAGCTATTAGGGCTGTCAATTTTTAATTAGGTTAACTCTCTCAATTAACTCAAAAAAATTAATCGCGATTAATTTCAGTTTTAATCACACTGTTAAACAATAGAATACCAATTTAAATTTATTACACATTTTGGATGTTTTTCTACATTTTCAAATATAAAGTGAGCACTGTACACTTTGTATTCTGTGTTGTAATTTAAATCAATATATTATTTTTTGCAAATATATGCACTGTAAAAATGATAAAAGAAATAGTATTTTTCAAATTACCTCATACAAGTACTGTAGTGCAATCTCTTTATCGTGAAAGTGCAACTTACAAATGCAGATTTTTTTTTGTTACATAACTGCACTCAAAAACAAAACAATGTAAAACTTTAGAGCCTACAAGTCCACTCAGTCCTACTTCCTGTTCAGCCAATCCCTAAGATAAACAAGTTTGTTTACATTTACGGGAGATAATGCTACCTGCTTCTTATTTACAATGTCACCTGAAAGTGAGCACAGACATTTGCATGGGACTTTTGTAGCTGGCATTGCAAGGTATTTACATGCCAGATATGCTAAACATTTGTATGCCTCTTTATGCTTTGGCTACCATTCTGGAGGACATGCTTCCATGCTGATGACACTCGTTAAAAAAATAATGCATCAATTACATTTGTGACTGACCTCCTTGGGGGAGATTTGTGTGTCTCCTGTTCTGTTTTACCTGCATTCTGCCATATATTTCATATTATAGCAGTCTCGGATGATGACCCAGCATGTTGTTCGTTTTAAGAACACTTTCATTGCAGATTTTACAAAATGCAAAGAAGGTACTAATGTGAAATTTCTAAAGATAGCTACAGCACTCGACCCAAGGTTTAAATATCTGAAGTGCCTTCCAAAATCTGAGAGTGACGAGGCATGGAGCATGCTTTCAGAAGTCTTAAAAGAGCAACACTCCAATGCAGAAACTACAGAACCCGAACCACCAAAAAAGAAAATCAACCTTCTGCTGGTGGTATCTGACTCAGATGATGAAAACGAACATGCGTTGGTCTGCCCTGCTTTGGATCATTATTGAGTCAGAACCCATCATCAGAATGAACGCATGTCCTCTGGAATGGTGGCTGAAGCATAAAGGGACATATGACTCTTTAGCGCATCTGGCATGTAAATATCTTGCAATGCCGGCTACAACAGTGCCATGCGAACGCCTGTTCTCACTTTCAGGTGACATTATAAGCAAGAGGGAAGCACTGTCTCCTGCAAATGTAAACAAACTTGTTTGTCTGAGCGATTGGCTGAACAAGAAGTAGGACCGAGTAGACTTGTAGGCTCCAAAGTTTGACATTACTTTATTTTTGAATGCAGTTATTTTTGTGTGCATAATTCTAAATTTGTAAGTTCAACTTTCATGATAAAGAGATTGCACTTCAGTACTTGTATTAGGTGAATTGAAAAATACTATTTTTTTATTTTTACAGTGCAAATATTTATAATAAAAAATAAATATAAAATGAGCACTGTACACTTTGTATTCTGTGTTGAAATTGAAATCAATATATTTGAAAATGTGGAAAACCTCCAAAAATGTTTCAATAAATGGTATTCTATTATTGTTTAACAGTACGATTGTGATTAATTTTTTTAATCACTTGACAGCCCTAATAGCTATCCTCATGCAAGACTGAATGAGATGCGAGAAAGCTATCAACTACCTTTCCTACCTCACTAGGGAGTTGTGAGGATAAATCCATTAATGCTTGTGAGGTGCTCAGATAGATGAGGCCCAATATACTGCATATAACTCTCACAACACTTCTTCCTGGAGTGTGCTGATTTGATCAAGGTAGGAAGATTTCATTAGACTGCTATGACAATGGCTACTTGTTTAAAAACCATATGAGTGGCCTGTACTGTTTGTATGCAGCCATTAAAATAGATTGCATGCCAATTTTTCCTGCATGAATCCTTTTAAAAATGAATAAGTAGTGCTGTATGAGTCTGGATTCCAAGGAGTCTGAGATCTTCAGTGCTTCTGCTATAAATGACAGCTTAAGCTTCAGCCCCAGCTGCATATCTGAGAAATGAAGCTCTGATGTCACTGCAACTGATCCTGACATCTTATGTCAGCAGCCTCTTCGGTTTTCATTCCCTGAAAAGGTTGGAGAGGGAGTCGTCTCCCCAAGTTGCCAGGTTCTCCCTAGCACTTAATGAGGTTTCAGCCCAACCTGCTGTGCCCTGGAGGCTTCATTCAGCAGGCACTTTTGTTTGACCCTGATGCTTGAGTAGTTGATTTCCACAAAGGCCCCAAAAGTCTTAGCCCTCAGGACCCTGTGGTATCCAGTGTTTTTGCTTTAGCTTAAATGACCATTTAGAATTAAAATTCTCCTCACTCTTGTTAAGTTAGACACCTTTCTTGCTAATAAGGGATTGATTTGTTGCATGCCTGCAGCGTACGTGTTAGCTTGATCAGCAGCACCAGCAGCTGTCTGTCAAGTCAGCCTTAATAGTCTTACACAGTTCAATATTTGAAGTAGATTTTCTGCTCTGAAGAGAGACTTCATGGAAGTGGCACTGTAGGGGTCCTGTGTCTTTTGGGGACCCCATCTTGGATTTGTGTGCTTAGAAAGCTTTTAAAAGATGTAGGGTTTGGTTTAATTTAGGGTTACCATACGTCCGGCTTTTCCCGGACATGTCCGGCTTTTGGGGGCTCAAATCCCCGTCCGGGGGGAAATCCCCAAAAGCCGGGCATGTCCGGGAAA